>NC_090657.1:225719131-225781631 GCF_040937935.1 Hyperolius riggenbachi | reverse complement strand
CTAAATCACTGCTGCGTAACACATGTTAGAGCATTATAAATACCAGAAATAATAACCCCTCCCCACAGTCATATCATACTCAGTCACCATGGGCGTCCGCAGAAAATTTTCCAGGGGGGGGGGGGGGGGGGCAAAAAGGGGGGAGGAATAAGCGGGGCGGCGCGCAGTGTGCACTGCGGCGAACGTTTGGGGCGGCGGGGTACGGCATGCGGCGCGCCGAAAAATCGGTGTGGTCATGAACCAGAATGTGGGTGTGGTCGTGGGTGGAGACAAGTTTACATGAACTTAGCAATGGTGGGACATTAGATTGGGACAGTGGTGGCGAACCTTTTGGAGGTCGAGTGCCCAAACTGCAAAGTCACTTTACTATCACAAAGTGCCAACAGCGATTTAAACTAAATACAAACGTTTTAACTCATACATGAACATTATGGAAAATTCAAGTTGAAAATAAACTGTGAAGATAAACAATTTCATCCATCCGACTCCTGAAAAATGTTTTCATATTTTTTAGAACCTCCCAGTTTCATTTTCTGTTTTACAGTAAAAAGCTGAAAAAGTAGGCTTAATGCTATTGTCTCATATGATCATGATTCATCTTTTTCCATAGTCTCGCAGTTACCAATCATGTGACCCCCAACAAGACAAATTCAGCAATCATGAGGCCCCCCCAACAAGACAAATTCAGCAATCATGAGGCCCCCAACAAGACAAATTCAGTAACCATGAGGCCCCCAACAAGACAAATTCAGCAGTCATGAGGCACATAAATAGACAGCTTTTCACATAAATAGGCAGAATGCCCCCTTAACATGGTAGACACCTCTCACCTGGCAGCAGTTCCCCAAAATACACTCAATCTGACAGCAGTGGTTCCTCAAAAATAGGTAGCCCCAGGTCTATAGGTGTCCCCAGAATAGGTGGCCAGTGGTATAGATGTCCCCAGAATAGGTGGCCAGTGGTAGAGATGTCCCCAGAACAGGTAGCCAGGGGTATATGTGCCCAGTATATGTAGGCAGGGGTATATGTGCCCAGTATATGTAGGCAGGGGTATATGTGCCCAGTATATGTAGTCAGGGGTATATGTGCCCAGTATATGTAGCCAAGGGTATATGTGCCCAGTATATGTAGCCAGGGGTATATGTGCCCAGTATATGTAGCCAGGTGTATATGTCCCCAGTATATGTAGCCAGGGGTATATGTCCCCAGTATATGTAGCCAGGGGTATATGTCCCCACTATATGTAGACAGAGGTATAGATGACCCCAGTATATGTAGCCAGGGGTATATGTGCCCAGTATATGTAGTCAAGGGTATATGTGCCCAGTATATGTATTCAAGGGTATATGTGCCAAGTATATGTAGGCAGGTGTATATGTCCCCAGTATATGTAGGCAGGTGTATATGTCCCAGTATATGTAGGCAGGTGTATATGTCCCAGTATATGTAGGCAGGTGTATATGTCCCAGTATATGTAGCCAGGGGTATATGTCCCAGTATATGTAGCCAGGGGTATATGTCCCCAGTATATGTAGCCAGGGGGTATATGTCCCCAGTATATATGTCCCCAGTATATGTAGCCAGGGGGTAAATGTCCCCAGTATATGTAGCCAGGGGGTATATGTCCCCAGTATATGTAGCCAGGGGGTATATGTCTCCAGTATATATGTCCCCAGTATATGTAGCCAGGGTGTAAATGTCCCCAGTATATGTAGCCAGGGGGTATATGTCCCCAGTATATGTAGCCAGGGGGTATATGTCCCCAGTATACGTAGCCAGGTGGTATATGTCCCCAGTATACGTAGCCAGGGGGTATATGTCCCCAGTATATGTAGCCAGGGGGTATATGTCCAAAGTATATGTAGCCAGGGGTATACGTCCCAGTATATGTAGGCAGGTGTATACGTCCCAGTATATGTAGGCAGGGGTATATGTCCCAGTATATGTAGGCAGGTGTATATGTCCCCAGTATATGTAGGCAGGTGTATATGTCCCCAGTATATGTAGCCAGGGGTATATGTCCCCAGTATATGTAGCCAGGGGTATATGTCCCCAATATATGTAGCCAGGGGTATATGTGCCCAGTATATGTAGGCAGGGGTATATGTCCCAGTATATGTAGGCAGGGGTATATGTCCCAGTATATGTAGGCAGGTGTATATGTCCCCAGTATATGTAGGCAGGTGTATATGTCCCCAGTATATGTAGGCAGGTGTATATGTCCCCAGTATATGTAGGTAGGTGTATGTCCCAGTATATGTAGGCAGGTGTATATGTGGCCAGTATATGTAGGCAGGTGTATATGTGCCCAGTATATGTAGGCAGGTGTATATGTGCCCAGTATATGTAGGCAGGTGTATATGTCCCCAGAATAGGTAGCCAGGTGTGCCCCAGCAGGAGGGGAGCATCGCAGAGAAGAGGGAGAGCTATGGGCATAGTGGGGAAGGGCGGACGTCTCCCCCCCCCCCTTCCCTCACCTTAGGGGGCTCTACCTCCTTCGCTCTCCCCTCCGGAGTCCGGAACGAAATGTGCAGCGGCTGGGCAGCGGGCGGAACTTACCTCGTCTCGTCGCAGGATGGATTAGCCGCTACTCTGGTCTGGTCCAGACCAGAGTGCGGCACCAAAACTTCCAGCGCAGGAGCGAGACGAGGTATTTCCGCCCGCTGCCCAGCCGCTGCACACTTCGTTCCGGACTCCGGAGGGGAGAGCAAGCGAGGGAGGTAGAGCCCCCTAAGGTGAGGGAAGGGGGGGGGGAGACGTCCGCCCTTCCCCACTATGCCCATAGCTCTCCCTCTTCTCTGCACTGCTGGCCGCATGGGCACGCGGCCAGGGGGGGGGCAGTGGGCGGCCAGTGTCAGGCAGATGCCCCAATTTGCCATACGTGCGGACGCCCATGTCAGTCACCATGTGTGACTCTACCCATTACCAGCCACCACCATTCCCCTGATAACCATGCAGCCACCATGTCACCTCCTCCTCAGTCGTCCAGCAGTCCTTGGCTTGCTCACATAAATCTTACCTTTCAAAGTCCCTAAAGGAAGAAATCTGGGGAAGTTAAATTGTGGTGGCCACAAACCATTTGAAATGACTACCTCCACAAACCCTGGATCCCTCCCAAATTGTCACATCCCTCCGACCTGCTGAATGCAACCTCCCTAAGGATCCCTCCCATATTGTCACATCCCTCTGACCTGCTGAATGCAACCTCCCTAAGGATCCCTCCCATATTGTCACATCCCTCCGACCTGCTGAATGCAACCTCCCTAAGGATCCCTCCCATATTGTCACATCCCTCTGACCTGCTGAATGCAACCTCCCTAAGGATCCCTCCCATATTGTCACATCCCTCTGACCTGCTGAATGCAACCTCCCTAAGGATCCCTCCCATATTGTCACATCCCTCTGACCTGCTGAATGCAACCTCCCTAAGGATCCCTCCCATATTGTCACATCCCTCTGACCTGCTGAATGCAACCTCCCTAAGGATCCCTCCCATATTGTCACATCCCTCTGACCTGCTGAATGCAACCTCCCTAAGGATCCCTCCCATATTGTCACATCCCTCTGACCTGCTGAATGCAACCTCCCTAAGGATCCCTCCCATATTGTCACATCCCTCCGACCTGCTGAATGCAACCTCCCTAAGTTCATGTGGAGGGGGGGGGGGGGGGGGGGGGGGCTCGGCGAATCATGGACCCTGAAGACACAAAAGAAAGAAGACCACCAGGAGCCAATAGTGTAATATGTCCAGACACAAGGAAATTAAGTAATTGTGTGTAGAATTCACTCACAAATTTCAGATTACAAGAACCTGCAACCATCGATATGCCATATGGAGGAATTCCCGCCTCAGCGAAGATCCTCGAGATTGTGCTCCCAGTGATTGAGGTAGGTCCTAGGGATGGGGACTACACTAAAATGAACAATCACCCAATGGAAGTTTATTGGATAATGGTAGCTGGTTGGTAGGTGGTTTAAAAAGGAAAGGTACAGTATAGTTGCTTTTTTTATGTACATTTTTGGGTGCCTCCAAACACCTACCGCCATTTCTTGAAGTTCATAATCATTTATTTGATTCACAATGTCGGTAAATATGGACAGATATCAGTATTCACAATGTCCTCAAAGAACATTGTACCAGTATAGAACGGAAGATCGCACACTACAGTCCAATCTTCTGGTCATGTAAGGGTGACACATTTAACCCATGAGGATCTAAGGGGACCATACACTGGTCGATTTTAGCCATCGATCGATTGATTGATTCTATCAAATCGATTGGAAATCGATTCTATTGAATCAGCCGATCCATCGATTTGCGCCCAATTTCAATCAATTTGATCTATCTGACTGGATGGAAAATCTAGGTCGATCTGCTGGCCCATAGAGTTACATTGGATCTAATGGTCCAATAATGCATTTAGATCGATTTCCAATAGATTTCATTCTTAAATCTATTGGAAATCTGTTCCTAGTGTGTAGCACACATCAGATAGATTCCTGTCAGACTCAACTTGACAGGCATTAGATTAAATTGTAAGCCTTTGGCAGGGCCTCCCCACTCCATTAGCGTGTCCTTCTTAATTTTACTACCACAGCAATCAGTGCAGTTTCTAGGCTATAATGCACCCAGGGCGAGGGTGTAAAAATTGCGCCCCCCCCCTCAGAGCCAGGTATAGGTTCCCGCAGTATAGTTTAGCCAGGTCTAGTTGCAGTCAGTATAGGTCCCCCCAGTATAGGTAGCCAGGCATAGTTGCCTCCAGTATAGGTTATCCAGGTAGGTGCCTCCAGTATAGGTAGCCAGTATAGTTGCCCCCAGTATAGGTTAGATAGGCAGGCAGGCGCCCCCGGTATAAGTTAGATAGGTGCCCCAGTACAGGTTACCTAGGTGGGTGCCTCTAATATAGGTAGCCAGAATAGTTGCCCCCAGCATAGGCTAGATAGGTAGGCGCTTCCAGTATAGGTTAGGTAGGTGCCTCCAATATAGGTAGCTAATTTAGTTGCCACCTGTATAGGCTAGCTAGGTAGGTAGGTGCCCCCCAATACAGGTTAGATAACTAAATGCCCCCAGTATAGGATAGATAGGTAGCTGCCCCCCAGTATAGGTTAGATAGGTAGCTGCTGCCCCCCAGTATAGGTTAGATTAGGCAGGTGCCCCTCCAGTATAGGTTAGATAGGTAGCTGCCCCCCAGTATAGGTTAGATAGGTAGCTGCTGCCCCCCAGTATAGGTTAGATTAGGTAGGTGCCTCCCAGTATAGGTTAGATAGGTAGCTGCCCCCCAGTATAAGTTAGATTAGGTAGCTGCCCCCTGTATAGGTTAGATTAGGCAGTTAGATTAGGTAGCTGCCCCCCCAGTATAGGTTAGATTAGGTAGGTGACCCCCAGTATAGATTAGGTAGCTGCCCCCCAGTATAGGTTAGATTAGGTAGCTGCCCCCCAGTATAGGTGAGGTAGGTAGGTGCCTGGCCCCCCAGTATAGGTGAGGTAGGCACTAGGCAGGTGCCTTCCAGTATAGGTTAGGTAGGTAGGTGCCCCTCCCCCCGCCCCAGTATAGGTTAGATTAGACCCTTTCTCTCCCATGACACAACCAAAATGTTAGTACATGCTCTTATTATATCTCGATTGGACTATTGCAATATATTGCTAGGTGGACTTCCAACTAACCGACTAGCACCGCTCAATTCTGTACTGAACTCTGCTGCTCGTCTCATTCATCTCTCCTCTCGCTCTTCCTCTGCTGCTCCTCTCTGTAAAGCTCTTCACTGGCTACCAATTAACGAGAGGATTCAGTTCAAACTCTTAACCCTAACCTACAAAGCTCTCCACAATCTCTCTCCTCTGTACATCTCACTAGTTTCCAGATATCAACCCAACCGCAATCTCAGATCTGCACACAAGCTTCTTTTATCCTCTTCTACAATTACCTCCTCACATTCACATGTACAAGACTTCTCATGTGCCTCACCCCTCCTCTGGAATGCCCTTCCACAGCACGTCCGCCACTCTCCCACCTTTGAAATCTTTAAACGCTCCCTCAAAAACCCACCTTTTCCGACAAGCATAGTCTCTAGCTTAGGCCATGCACCCACTAAAAAAACTAATTTCGCACTGCCTGTACATATACTGTATACTTCCCCCACCTCGTTTCCACCCCAATTCCTTTAGATTGTAAGCTCGCAAGGGCAGGACTCTCCCACCCTTTTGTGTCATGGAATGTTATTAATTTAATTGCTTGCACTCTGTTAGACATTTATACATTTTAGTCATCATGTTAAATTTGCAATTGTAATAAGCAGTTCTGTATTTTGTATCAGTGTTCATATTTGATGTATATCATTGTCTGTATCATTATGTATCCCTTGTTTGTTTTCTTACATTGTACAGCGCCACGGAATATGTTGGCGCTTTATAAATAAATAATAATAATTAGGTAGTGCGCCCCCAGTATAGATTATATTAGGTAGCTGCTCCCCCAGTATAGGTTAGATTAGGTAGGTGCCCCCCCCCCAGTATAGGTTAGATTAGGTAGCTGCCCCCCAGTATAGGTTAGATTAGGTAGGTGCCCCCCCCCCCCAGTATAGGTTAGATTAGGTAGCTGCCCCCCAGTATAGGTTAGATAGGTAGCTTCCCCCCAGTATAGGTTAGATTAGGTAGCTGCCCCCCAGTATAGGTTAGATTAGGTAGCTGTCCCCAGTATAGGTGAGGTAGTTAGGTGCCCGGCCCCCCAGTATAGGTGAGGTAGGTAGCTGCCCCCCAGTATAAATTAGATTAGGTAGCTGCCCCCCAGTATAGGTTAGATTAGGTAGGTGCCCCCCCCAGTATAGGTTAGATTAAAGGTAGCTGCCCCCCAGTATAGGTTAGATTAGGTAGGTGCCCCCCCAGTATAGGTTAGATTAAAGGTAGCTGCCCCCCAGTATAGGTGAGGTAGGTAGCTGCCCCCCAGTATAAATTAGATTAGGTAGCTTCCCCCCCCCCCCCGTATAGGTTAGATTAGGTAGGTGCCCCCCCAGTATAGGTTAGATTAAAGGTAGCTGTCCCCCAGTATAGGTGAGGTAGGTAGCTGCCCCCCAGTATAGGTGAGATAGGTAGGTGCCGTGCCCCAGAATAGGGTAGGTAGGTGCCCCCCCATAATGGAGGGGGGAGCCGCAGCCGCGGGGAGGGCAGCCCGACCTTTCCCTCCCTCTCCCCGGGCCGCCCTCCGTGCTCCCCCTGCTAAACAGGAAGCAGTGTGTGTATCAGTGGCTGGGCAGAGGAGCGAGTGAGCGGCGATTGGAACCAGGGAGGTGAGTAGCTGTGTATAACGCTTCCCTGCGCGCTCACTCTGCAGTCCGAGGGGGGAGCACGGAGGGCGGCTCGGGGAGAGGGAGGGAGAGGTCAGGCTCCACCTGCTAGTCACATGGCCTGTGATTGTCTCTTTTCTGTCCAGGAGAGGGCAGCTGAGAAGCTTTGTGACCTTTTTGGGGCAATGTGCTTCCACCCTCTGAAACCCTGTGAAAGTGTTGCTGAATTTACTATCACTTATACAGATGACCACTAGGGGGAGACTCCATAAGTCTGTATGTGAAGAACAATCAGGAAGGTATGGACCAGATGTACGTAACCATATGATGGCCACATGACTTCCAGAGCAGGAGTAGGTCATGGTGAGATGATGACCAGCTACTAGCTCCCAGTAATGTCCATTCTGATATCCAAGCAAGACATTTTACTTTCATTTAGGCTCAAGAAAATGTCACTAATCAATACCACACATGAGATTTCAAATCATCTCAAGGCTGAAACGAGAGGGGATGATGGTGATGATAACGATTAATGAAAATCTGCGGCGATGTTGTAACAGGACCGCTGCCGGCCGTGGACTCGCCTCCTCAGATGGAACAAAACCCATGCAGAGACCTTTGTGTGCAATTGATCTTGTAACTAAATCTCTGGCATGAAACGTGCGCCAGTTCTGGCTTTGAAGCAGCTGTCTCCAGGGAACGGGATATCGAGTCGTTGTTCGGCCGTGCCAGCAGGGCACGGGGCCACGGAACAGCGTCAACAAAGATTAGCACGGATTCCTATCAGCTATGTCACCAGCCTGAGCACGGCTTAAATTAGACATAGCTGATGAGGAGGCAGGTTAACCAGTGAAGGCCTGAGAGGGCCTGTGAGCCCAGACACAGCACTGCAGCAATGGCCCTCGCTAATACTGACACCTTCCTCTAGGGGAGCCAGAGATCAAGGTCACCCTTCTCAATTCTCATTCACCTTTACTAACAAATACACAGCAAGCATACCTCTTACTCACAGCTCAGACCACACCAACCTGTTCATAGTATGGCCTCCGCTCCTCCGAAATGCAGCATGGTGTCATAGTGGATAGCACTTCTGCCTTGCAGGTCTGGGTCCCCGCTTCAGGTCTCAGCAGGGCACTATCTGCACAGATATTGTATGTTCTCCCAGTATCTATCCGGGTTTCCCCCGAGCACTCTAGTGTCCTCCCACATCCACCCCAAAAATACAGAAAAGTTAATTGCCTTCCGTCTTAAAATTGGCTCTATGACTTGGTTAAAGATTAGATTGTGAGCTCCTCTGAGGACAGTCAGTGACGTGACTCTGTAAAGTGCTGCAGAAGATGTCACTTCACGTACGAGAGGAATCGGCGCGGGAGACTTGGGCGCAGGATACAGCCGGTATATGGCTGATCCTGCTGCTGCACACGTTTAGCCGTCCACGGTAAATACTATTCCCCCTCCAGGCCGCCATGGATGGTGGGGAATGAAATAATTCGGCTTCCAGCGGTTGCCGGAGGCCGAATTATTGTGTTTTATAAGTAACTTCAGCTCCGTTTTCTGACGGCGCCGACGTTACTCCCTGTGCGCTGCTATAGCCGTAATTCCTATTACATCCTATGGTGGCGCCGGCTGCGCCCAAATCTCCTGCGCTGGATTCCTAGTGTTTTGTCAGTGCTATATAAATATATACAATAATAATATGGTAGGATATTAGACTATGACTATGGTAGGATTAGAGTGTGAGCTCCTCTGAGGAGAGTCAGTGACATGACTATGTACTCTGTATAGTGCTGCAGAAGATGTCACTGCTATATAAATACATAATAATAATATGGTAGGACATTAGACTATGACTATGGTAGGATTAGAGTGTGAGCTCATCTGAGGACAGTCAGTGACATGACTATGTACTCTGTATAGTGCTGCAGAAGATGTCACTGCTATATAAATACATAATAATAATATGGTAGGACATTAGACTATGACTATGGTAGGATTAGAGTGTGAGCTCCTCTGAGGACAGTCAGTGACATGACTATGTACTCTGTAATGTGCTACAGAAGCTGTCAGTGCTATATAAATACATAATAATAATATGGTAGGACATTACACTATGACTATGGTAGGATTAGAGTGTGAGCTCCTCTGAGGACAGTCAGTGACATGACTATGTACTCTGTAATGTGATGCAGATGTCAGTGGTATATAAATACATAATAATAATATGGTAGGACATTACACTATGACTATGGTAGGATTAGAGTGTGAGCTCCTCTGAGGACAGTCAGTGACATGACTATGTACTCTGTAATGTGATGCAGATGTCAGTGGTATATAAATACATAATAATAATATGGTAGGACATTACACTATGACTATGGTAGGATTAGATTGTGATCTCCTCTGAGGACAGTCAGTGACATGACTATGTACTCTGTAATGTGCTGCAGAAGATGTCAGTGCTATATAAATATATAATAATAATATGGTAGGACATTAGACTGACTATGGTAGGATTAGATTGTGAGCTCCTCTGAGGACAGTCAGTGACATGACTATGTACTCTGTAATGTGCTGCAGAAGATGTCAGTGCTATATAAATACATAATAATAATATGGTAGGACATTACACTATGACTATGGTAGGGTTAGATTGTGAGCTCCTCTGAGGACAGTCAGTGACATGACTATGTACTCTGTAATGTGCTGCAGAAGATGTCAGTGCTATATAAATACATAATAATAATATGGTAGGACATTAGACTATGACTATGGTAGGATTAGATTGTGATCTCCTCTGAGGACAGTCAGTGACATGACTATGTACTCTGTAATGTGCTGCAGAAGATGTCAGTGCTATATAAATACATAATAATAATATGGTAGGACATTACACAATTACTATGGTAGGATTATAGTGTGAGCTCCTCTGAGGACAGTCAGTGACATGACTATGTACTCTGTATTGTGCAGCAGAAGATGTCAGTGCTATATAAATACATAATAATAATATGGTAGGACATTAGACTATGACTATGGTAGGATTAGAGTGTGAGCTCCTCTGGGGACAGTTAGTGACATGACTATGTACTCTGTAAAGTGCTGCAGAAGATGTCAGTGCTATATAAATACATAATAATAATATGGTAGGACATTAGACTATGACTATGGTAGGATTAGATTGTGAGCCCCTCTGAGGACAGTCAGTGTCATGACTATGTACTCTGTAAGGTGCTGCAGAAGGTGTCAGTGCTATATAAATACATAATAATAATATGGTAGGTCATTAGACTATGACTATGGTAGGATTAGCGTGTGAGCTCCTCTGAGGACAGTCAGTGGCATGACTATGTACTCTGTAATGTGCTGCAGAAGATGTCAGTGCTATATAAATACATAATAATAATATGGTAGGACATTAGACTATGACTATGGTAGGATTAGATTGTGAGCCCCTCTGAGGACAGTCAGTGGCATGACTATGTACTATGTAATGTGCTGCAGAAGACGTCAGTACTATATAAATACATAATAATAATATGGTAGGACATTACACTATGACTATGGTAGGATTAGAGTGTGAGCTCCTCTGAGGACAGTCAGTGGCATGACTATGTACTCTGTAATGTGCTACAGAAGCTGTCAGTACTATATAAATACATAATAATAATAATACGGTAGGACATTCGATTATGGTAGAATTAGATTATGAGCTCCTCTGGGGACAGTCAGTGACATGACTATGTACTCTGTACAGTGCTGCAGAAGACGTCAGTACTATATAAATACATAATAATAATATGGTAGGACATTACACTATGACTATGGTAGGATTAGAGTGTGAGCTCCTCTGAGGACAGTCAGTGGCATGACTATGTACTCTGTAATGTGCTACAGAAGCTGTCAGTACTATATAAATACATAATAATAATAATAATACGGCAGGACATTAGATTATGGTAGAATTAGATTATGAGCTCCTCTGAGGACAGTCAGTGACATGACTATGTACTCTGTAATGTGCTGCAGAAGATGTCAGTGCTATATAAATACATAATAATATGGTAGGACGTTAGACTATGACTATGGTAGGATTAGATTGTGATTTCCTCTGAGGACAGTCAGTGACATAACTATGTACTCTGTAATGTGCTGCAGAAGATGTCAGTGCTATATAAATACATAATAATATGGTAGGACGTTAGACTATGACTATGGTAGGATTCGATTGTGATTTCCTCTGAGGACAGTAAGTGACATGACTATGTACTCTGTAAAGTGCTGCAGAAGACGTTAGTGCTATATAAATAAATAATAATAATAATATGGTAGGACATTAGACTATGACTATGGTAGGGATCCTCCTGCAGGAGAGTCATGTGACTACACAGCACAGCTCCACGTTTCCAGTAACAGAGGATTATTGTAGAGAATACAGAGGAGGCGGCCATGATGGATCAACAGATTTATGCACTTGCAGTTTTGTCCCGTCACCCCTTAGTTGGTCACGATATCAGTGTTTACTGAGATCGTGTTGTTGTTCTCCCACAAAGGTCAATGTAGACTCAGGAGTTCCCATGTCTCCAAGATTCCTTTTTCAGACTATGTGATCAGCTGATCGTCATCCAATCTTAACTTGTCCACGTCAACCAGTGTGAAGAAGATGTCTGGAGGTCTGTTTCTCTGAGGCTTCCCTGACGGCCTGTCAGGATTGAGCAATGATTCGTCCCAAGCTTTTAATAATGAAGGGAGCCATCTCTATTTTCCTCCCTGGTGATAGAAGGCCAGGCGTGATCTGATAAGCCGGGGTGATTCATGTGTTGATTTTTATTACCTGACCAGATTTCATTAACTTGTGGGAAATGGGAGACCGGCCTCATGTAAATCACGCCACAATCCTCCAGCACTTCGGCAGCCAATAGACTTGGAGAGGAACTGGAATTTTTTCCGTCAGCACCGTCTATGTTTTCATGTTTTCTATACCAAGCCAAACACTTGCTCCTGGGTCAAGAGATATCATCGCAAACATGGCTGCTGATCTTTCTGTAGGGTCACATGATGTGACGTCATGCCTCAGCCTGGATGAATGAGGTCGATTAACACTTCAGAGACTGCTATGTGAGTATGCCTTCAATGTGATTTCCTCCCAAACCGAGTTTATTTTGGCTCTGCTATGGCCTAGATAGAGAAAAGAATCATTTTGACAACCTTGGCGCCTTTTCCACATTTCTGTCTCCTGATCATATTTCAGCTTCTTCAGCTTCTCTGATTAGAGATGGCCTGAACGGTTCGCCGGCGAACGGTTCCCAGCGAACTTCCGGGGTTCGCAATCGCGGAGAACCATGAACTTTTCCGGAAGTTCGGTTCGCCCCCATAGTGCATCATGAGGGTCAACTTTGACCCTCTACATCACAGTCAGCAGACACATTGTAGCCTATCAGGCTACACTCCCTCCTGGAGCCACTACCCCCCTTATAAAAGGCAGGCAGTATCAGGCATTGGACTCACTCGTGTGCCTGCATTAATTAGAGAAGGGAAAGCTGCTGCAGACTCTCATAGGGAAAGCTTAGTTAGGCTCTTGTAGGCTTCTTAGCTTGCTCCTTGCTGATTCTTATTGCTAAAAAAAAACACCCCACAACAGCTCTTTTGAGAGCTATTCTTGCTCTTGTGATCTATTTTTTTTTCTGTGTGTCCCACTGACACTTGTGTTGCATAGACAGCCTTGGTAATTCCTACTGTGTGTGTGCGCCACTCCCAGGCCCAGCACATTCAGTGACTACCTGTGTGTGTGACAGGTGCACATTACCTATCACTGCATATACCTACCTGTTGTTCACTGTGCACCCACCCACCTACATGAGCGCACGCAGTGTCACTGTGCCTGTCCGGTACCTGTCTGTGTGTGACAGGTGCACATTGTAAAACTCATCACTGCATATACCTACTACCTGTTGTTCACTTCAGTGCACCCACCCACCTATGTGAGCGCATGCAGTGTCACTGTGCCTGTCCAGTACCTGTGTGTGTGTGACAAGTGCACATTTGTAATACCCATCACTGCATATACCTACCTGTTGTGTTCAGTGCACCCATCTACCTACGTGAGTGCACGCAGTGTAATATACCACTCCGTGCATACTTGTTAACTGCACCTGTGTGACTGCACATTGTATTACTTAAGTCAGTGCATACCTTTCACTTCATCCCCCCCGATATGGACAAAACGGACAAAACAGGTAGAGGCAGAGGTAGAGGCAGACCCAGAGGAAGGCCACCCGGCAGGTCTGTGCGAGGTCGTGGTGATGTGATTTCGTGCGGCCCTGGACCAAAGTACAGTGCTCAGTTCTCTAAAAAGGTGATACCCAAACTTTACCATGAAGTTGAGAGGCAAGTGGTGTCATCTCTGGCACACAGCATTGGGTCAAGGGTCCACCTGACCTGGTCTGCTAAGCACGGTCAGGGCAGGTACATTACTTACACAGCCCATTGGGTCAACCTGGTGACTGATGGCAAGCAGGAAGTACGTGGCTGTGCAGCGGACCAACTTGTGACACCTCCATGGCTTGCAGGCAGGCCTCCTGCCACCTCCTCTCCTCCTGCTACATCCTCTTTGCTGTCGTCATACTCCTCCTCCTTGGCTGAGTGGCAGTTCAACTCTACTGGTGCTGCGATCTCCTCTCCAGCTACAAAGCCCCAGCTCCCCAGGGCCTATGCTGCATGCCAGGTACAACGGTGTCACGCTATCTTAGACATGTCTTGCCTCAAAGCGGAGAGTCACACTGGAGCAGCATTCCTGGTTGCTCTTAACAGGTGGATCAGTGGCTGACCCTGCACCAGCTGGAGATTGGCAACGTGGTGTGTGACAAAGGCAGCAATCTCATTTCCACTTTGAATTTGGGAAAGCTGACACATGTAACCTGCATGGCACATGTGCTGAATCTAGTCATTCAAAGATTTGTGTCAAAGTACCCAGGCTTAGAGGACTTCCTGAAGCAGGCCAGGAAGTTGTGTGGGCATTTCAGGCGGTCTTACACGGCCATGGCACACTTTGCCGAGATTCAGCGGAGAAACAAGTTGCCGGTGAGACGCCTCATTTGCGATAGCCCGACTCACTGGAATTCGACTCTCCTTATGTTCTCCCGTCTGCTAAAACAGGAGAAAGCCGTCACCCAGTACCTCTACAATTTCAGTAGAAGGACACAATCTGGGGAGATGGGGATGTTCTGGCCCAACAACTGGACACTCATGTGAAATGCATGCAGGCTCATGCGGCCGTTTGAGGAGGTGACCAATCTGGTGAGTCGCAGTGAAGGCACCATCAGCGACTTGATCCCGTACGCTTACTTCCTGGAGTATGCCGTGCGTAGAGTGGTGGATCAAGCTGTGGAGGAGCGTGAAGAGGAACAGTTACGGGAGGAAGTGTTGTGGGATCAATTCGCATCAGAACCAGATGTTTCCTCAACACCTGCGGCAGCACAGAGGGGGGAGGAGGAGGAAGAGTTGTGTGGGGAAGAGGAGTCAGACTTGGATGATGAGGAAGGTGTTTCTTTGGAGGAGGAGGAGGCGGCGGCAGAAGAACAACCGCAGAAGGCGTCGCAGGGGGCTTGTGCTGCTCAACGTCCCCGTGGTATTGTTTGTGACTGGGGGAGGAAGAGGACTTACCTGACATCACTGAGGAAGAGCAAGAGGAGATGGATAGTACGTCTGGATCCAACTTTGTGCAGATGGCGTCTTTCATGCTGTACAGCCTGTTGAGGGACCCCGTATAAAAAAACTCAAGGGGAATGAGCTGTACTGGGTGGCCAAGATACTAGACCCTCGGTATAGGCACAAAGTGGCGGACATGTTACCAACTCACCTGAAGGCAGAAAGGATGCAACACATGCAGAACAAGCTGGCAACTATGCTTTACAATGCGTTTAAGGGTGTTGTCACAGCACAACGCAATAAAGGTACAACTGCCAGTAATCCTCCTCCCATGTCCACGCAGGCAAGGACAGGATGCTCCAGTGATCTCATGGTGATATCGGACATGCGGACATTCTTTAGTCCAAGACCTCACCTTAGCGCTTCCGGATCCACCCTCCACCAACGCCTGAACCGGCAGGTAGCTGACTACCTAGCCTTAAGTGTGGATGTAGACAATGTGAGCAGCGATGAACTCTTGGACTACTGGGTGCGCAGGCTTGACCTGTGGCCAGAGCTGTCCCATTTTGCCATCCAACTTCTGTCTTGCCCTGCCTCAAGCGTCCTATCAGAAAGGACCTTCAGCGCAGCTGGAGGCATTGTCACTGAGAAGAGAAGTCGCCTAAGTCACAAAAGTGTTCAGTACCTCACCTTTATCAAAATGAATGAGGCATGGATCCCGGAGGGCTACTGCCCGCCCCAAGACTAAGTCAGTCCCCATACACAGCATCTCTGCCTGCATGCCGTGTGACTGCCTGCTCCAAGACTAAGTTGCTCCCCACACAGCACCTCTGCCCGCAGGCCCCTTGACTGCCTTCTCCGCCACCACCAACAGGGTCCAGGACTCCAGGTGGATTCCTAAATTTTTAAGGCCGCTGCTAGCAGTGGCCGCTATAATAATTTTTCTGGTGCGTGTACATGCCTGCCTAATTTTTCTGGCTGCACTGCAGCTGCAACAACAAAACAAAAGGCATGTCATGTGCCAATTCCCCTTCGTGATCATTACCTTGCCACGGTGAAGGGGCTTGCGTCTCATAATGAAGCAATGACCGCCTGCTATATGAGTGTCTCGGGGGGGGGGGGGAGGCACACCCAAGATAATAAGGTCGTTACTTCATTGTGGACAGAGCAAATTTGATGAGCTGGACAGTCAATGTCCTGTCATTCAGCTACCTCAGCCCGGCGACCATATGGGCTGGAAAGCCACCATCACCTGCACTCTCGTCATGGTGCGCACCAGTCCAGCACGACCGTCACTATACAAACAGCTGTTTGCAGTCACTGCATACCTTTCACTGCATCTGTGACTGCACATTGTATTATACCTGGCAGTCAGTGCATACCTTTCACTTGAATGGATGGCAGACTTGCCCTTTATAACAGAGTCTCGTTACAGGTAGTAAAGTCGGTCAGTGTCATATACAGCAGGGCCTAGAAAGTCCTCCTGCATTGTTATTTTTGGTCACTACCTCGGGACGTGCATGCCATGCCTGCTGCCTTCCTTCGATGTGTGGTAGCCGTTCCTGCTCCTTTGCCCACAGCGTGCCTGCTGCCTTCTTTGGATGTGTAGTGGTGGTAGCCGTTTCTTAGGCTCCCACTCTGGACCGGAATCGAACCAGGATTTCCTGGCCATTACCCGTGGTCACCATGCTACTGAGAAAGTACCATTAAAAGTTCATAAATTGAATGAATGGCAGACTTGCCCTCCATAATAGATTCTCGTTAAAGGCAAGTGGTGTCATCTCTGGCACACAGCGCTGGGTCAAGGGTCCATCTGACCACAGATGCCTGGTCTGCAAAGCACGGTCAGGGCAGGTACATTACTTATACAGCAAATGAGTCCTTACTTGGATGTGTGGTGGTAGCCGGTTCTCAGGCTCCCACTCTGGACCGGAATCTAACCCTGATTCCCCGGCCATTACCCGTGGTCACTCACAATGGCAGACTTGCCCTCCATAACAGATTCTCGTTACAGGTACTGAACAGCCAGCAGAAAATGTAATTTAAAAAAATAGATGTAAATTAACAATGGTAGAGGAAGAACCATCGAAAGTTGATAAGGCAGTCAGACATTACCTGATATCACTGAGGAAGAGCACTCTGGCCATGGTGCGCACCAGTCCAGCACGGCCGTCACTACACAAACAGCTGTTTGCGGTGCGTTACACAGTGAGTTTGGTGTGTCAGTGTGAAGCAGTACTCTAATTACACTCCCTGATTGATGTACATGCAAGATTAAAACACATTAGGCCTGCAATTTAGCATTAAATGTGATTTCGGCCCTTAAAACGCTGCTTTGCGTCCAATTCAGATTTTTCCCCGGGACTTTTGGCATGTATCCCACTCCGCCATGCCCCCCTCCAGGTGTTAGACCCCTTGAAACATATTTTCCATCACTTTTCTGGCCAGCATAAGTGTTTCTAGTTTTCAAAGTTCGCCCCCCATTGAAGTCTATTGCGGTTCCGAACTTTTGCGGAAGTTAGCGAACCCGGTTAGAATACATCTCATCGTAGAAAGGTTGGAGATTCAGAACACCAGGAAGAGCACATGAGACTTGAACTCTGTTCTGTCTTCTAATTGGCACCTCCTGTACCTCACAAGACAGACTAGAGAACATGGCGTTCTTGTGAATGAGGTCAAAATTAAAAATAATTAGGTGGGACATATGGACATGACCTGACTGGAGGGGTTCCAAGCAATAAAGTATCTCTGCCGTATCTCCGTCTCCACATTGTGTAACTCGGGCCCTAGCAGAGGGCAAGGAAGAGACATGACGGGAACAGAATAGATTGCCTGATGATGTATACGGAGAATTACACTTGGCCCCCATTGGTTGGCTGCTTGGATGTGGCGTTGGCCAGCAAGTATTGGAGTGGAGATGGTCAAGAAGTGCGTTACACGGCTGCCAGGGAAAACTGAAGAAATGCTCTCTATCTTCTACCAAATCATTAGGTGGTGTGACAGTCATCCTCTCATTTCCAAGCACCAGTTGGGTGAGGCATCTCAAACAAGGTTAACTCTAAGAAAGCCACCATATAGACCAGCATATACCAGTAAAAGGGTTTGGTGGTTGTTGTAAGGACCAAGTGAACATAAACGAGAAGTGGAGAGAGAGACCAGGAGCCCAATGCTGAATTATCACTAGGTATAAGGGTACGAAAGTACATATGATTATATACTCACAAAGGTGGGTGGCAGTTCCACTTCCTGCAACCACCGTATAGGCCTGCGGGGCATTCACCATCCCCGCTCGATGCTCCAGGTCTTGCTGGATACTGGACGGTCGCTCTCCTGTAGTTTAACTTTAAAACATAACGTGTAAATGAGAGGTAATCGCTTACCTCTCTAGAAGATACAGACACTAGTTCTACTGGAAAAATATTCATTCAAAAAATTGGCAACGCGTTTCGCAGGTCATTTCCTCAAGTCAATACAAAAAATGCCTTAGCAGCCTAGGTAGTAGAGTGTAGGGGCCTCTATTACCTGGTGCCTGCATCTTCGGGAGAGGTAAGCAATTACCTCTCATTTACACGTTATGTTTTAAAGTTTTTTTAACACCCATATATTTCGGATGCCTCCACTATACCAGCAACAGGGCTCTTTTACGCTACATGCGATGCCAATTGTAAAGCACTTTTTAAAAGTCCTGCATGCTGCGTTTTTTCTGCATTTTTCTTCTTGTGTTGTTGGCATCACTGAAAATCGCAAACCACAATTTGCAGTGTAAAAGCAACCTCATGCTTCTTATAAGGTGGCCATACACTTCTAGATTTGCAGCAGATTCGACCATCAGATAGATTTCTGTCAGATGCCAGTTGAATCTGACAGGAATGTATCTGATGTGTGCCACACACTAGGAACAGATTTCCAATAGATTTCAGAATGAAATCTATTGGAATTTAATCTAAATGCATTATTGGACCATTAGATCCAATGCAACGATAAGGGCCATCGATCTGCTGCCAGCAGCAGATCGACCTAGATTTTCAATCCAGTCAGATAGATCAAAAATCGATTGAAATCGGCCGCAAATTGATCAATTGGCTGATTTGATCTAGGTCAGCTGACAGCAGATCGACCTAAATTTTCCATCCTGTCAGATAGATCAAATCGATTTAAATTGGCCACAAATCGATTGATAGATTTGATAGAATCGATTACCGATCAATCGATCGATTCTCCAGAATTCAATTCTATAGAATCGATCGATGGCTGAAATCGAGCAGTGCATGGGCCCCTATACTCTGCAAATCACCATGTGATTCTGATCTTTTCACGGAATGCTAGGAACAGAGGGAGCAATAACCAGCGTGGAGGACCTTTTAAAATCGCACTGGAATCTGACTTGGTATCACGTAGTGTAAAAGAGTCAAAGCTGCATTCAGACTTGAGCATCCAGCCAGCACCGCAATGTTGCTTTACATGTCTAGATAGACTGTTGAGTGAACATCTCTTGTTTGGGCTAGAGGTGGCCTTTATTGATGGATTGAAGTAGGAGGGCTTTTTGGTCCTTTTGTAGCCCCTTACACACTCCTAGGAGTTCTAGTTCACCATAAACTTGCCAGGCAATCTGTAACTATGAGGTTGTGTATACACTTGGCCATCCCTAGGGCTTTTGATGGACAGATGGGCTTGTCCTGGCGCTATGTGGGCCAAGTCCCGTGTGCTTCAGGTTGTGGGACTATTAGGAGGATCAGCATGCAGGCATGAGTACCATTACTCCTTGTAGTCCTCAGAGCTGATCCCTCTGGAATGTGTATAGAGCGCCCTCTCATGGTGACTGCTGTGCAGTTCCAGGCCTGCGATGACATCTGAGTGTCTGCAGTCACCTGCTCCTCTTTGACTCTCTGCCACTTCAGTAGCCCGACATTTACTGGGCAGAGTGACTGATAAATGGATGTGACACATAAGACTGCGCAGACCCGCTCGCCTTCAAGGTGTTTAAACTGCAGCGCACAGCGCGTTTGATGGCACTTGCCAAATTAGCTTTTAAATCCCATTTAGCAAATATAGGAGGCTTAATCCCCCTCCACTTAATGGTGTTTGGAAGAGAGAGGATCGATTGTTTAGAACCATCTCGCCGTCTGTCAGGGGCAGCGTTCCATTTTAGCGGAAATGACAGATGATGGATGTGAGTTTTCTCGATGAGCGGATGGAACAGCAATGCAGAGACTGAGCAGAACATCGGGCAGCGGCTGGTGGGACCTATTAATGGCCACCCTGCGAGACACCTGTCATTTCTGTCACCCAGAGTGCCTCTTCCCACTCGTCCCCACACAGATGAAATCTACACGTTACTGGCTGATTGTGGCAGGAGGCAGATCTGAGGTGCCCATACATCAGATCAAACATGAGACAGATCTCTCCAATCAAACCTCAGCCACGCCTTGCAGTCAGTGATGAGGAGCGAAATGGACAATATTCTTTTTGCATTTAATTTGATTTTCGAGTGAAAAATTCCATTAAAAGTTTGTTTTGTTATTTTTCACGCTTTTTGCAAATTTCCACAATAAGAATTGTAGCAGTAAAAATATAGCTTTTCTGCGTTGTTGTGCTTTTCATTATTTTCTACAGTAAAAACAAAGATTTTTCGCGGTAAAAACACAAGCCTATTTTTCACAAAAATTTCTCAAAATCGAAAATGTCATTTTCCATGTGAAAATGACTTTGGCAAAAATGTGCAATCCACACTGCTCGCAGCGCCGCTTCTGCCGCCACCCAAAGTGTTAAGGCTGGTTCACACTTGGCGATTTTGCAACGCTTTGCTGATGATGACCAGCGATCAGCAAAGCACTGCTAATAATGTATCCCAATGGTCGGATATATTCACACTGCGGCATTTGCAATTTCGATCAATCGCAAACGCGATGCATGCAGTGTTTCGGGGGCGATTGCGCTGTGATTCTCATTCTATTGAACGGGAATCACAAGCGCAAATCAGGATGCATTGCGAGATTGTGCCCGCAAATCACGTTTGGCTCCACGATCGCGGGCAAGCGGCGCTCCAAAGGCCACTTTTGAACTAGCCCTTTAAGGTGTGACACGACCCCCCCCCCCCCCGCCCTGCCTGTGCTGTGTAAATACTCACCTGCCCACTGGTGCAACCCCAGACAACCAGGTGATGGCAGAGGAGGCCAGTGGAGAGGTGAGTATTTACGGAGCACGCACACTAGGGGGGGGGGGGGGGGAGATTAAACTTTGGAGGGACTGCGGGCAGGGGCCCATCGTGAACGCCAGTCATTGCAATATCGCACGCCGTTTCTGCCGCGTACCTGATTGAGCATGTGCGACAAGATTTTTCAGCATATCTGATGGATGTCCGGAGAATCGGACGTGAAAATGGCCGTTATCTGCTGCAGATTTCCATACATACCCAGGAAGCAGGGCGGCCGGTGATGACATCATCTGGAAGGGAGACAGATGATGTCATGTGTAATGAAGTCAGCCAGTGATGCTATCTGAGGCCGGTTCGGTGCGGTTTCATGTTTCACTGTGAAGGTAGACGTCCGCTTATCCAGGAATCATCTTTCCACCTTTCACGATGCTGCAACCCAATCTCTCCGCACGTTTAGCGAATCCCTCGTGGACGCCAAATAGTAACTGTCCTGCGAGCGGCTGGCAGCCGCTAAATGTCACCCATTCGCTACGCACATCATAAATCCGCCTTCTGGAGTTTCTCAGGAGCTGCTCCTCGAAGCTCGCCATCGCTCCTCCGCCCGGCAGCTGACACGTTTTATGAGCCTTTCGCTGGTTGTGGATGGAAAGCCACGCAGCAAGGCGGTGTCTACGAGTCGGTGAGCTGAACCTGTCCATGTAACATGTTTTATGAGGAATGCCTGGAGATGAGATTCATCACTAACAGGGGAGAGCAGTAGAGTGTTGTACTGCGTCAGCCATCAGTACAAGCAAAACGATTTGAATCAGGATGACACCATTTATTGAATAAGAGTTACCGACTACACATGGTGAACCACAACTACCAGGAGTGTGTAAGGGGTTACAAAGGACCACAAAGCCCTCTTAGGCCTTGTTCACATCTAAAATCGAAATCGCAAATGCAAGCGTTTTGCAATTTTGTGTGAAATTTTATTTATAGCCTCCTGGCACTTGCCTGCTTTTTATTTTAAAGTGCA
The DNA here is from genome assembly GCF_040937935.1 of Hyperolius riggenbachi. Taxonomy (NCBI): domain Eukaryota; kingdom Metazoa; phylum Chordata; class Amphibia; order Anura; family Hyperoliidae; genus Hyperolius; species Hyperolius riggenbachi. Next base: position 225,759,534 of record NC_090657.1, on the reverse strand, counting down.
GAGAGATTTTTAAATTCACTCCCTGACGCAAGTCAGGAAGTGAACTCTTTGACCCCAAAAGAACAAATACAATGTATTTATTTTTAAAATCGCGAACGCAATCGCCGCACAAAGCGATTTTGTGAGCATTTAGCACTCTTCCTATACTTTCCATTAGACCAAAATCGCCAGCCCAAAAATGGTACAGGCATGAAATGCGCTGATATGAACCTTCTTATAGTGATTCATTGCACAAGCGTTTTGAAAATCACCTGCGCTTGAAAAAAGGCAGAAAAAGCCCTAGAAGTGAACTGTTATGCCAAACAAAAGTTTGCTTTCTTACAACACAAAGAATGTGCAATAATTCATGTTGGAGTGAGCTTAGTATGTCTCCCACAATGCATTACTGCTGAATATGCAAATTATCCATTGTTGTCCCTGTAAGCTAGCCACACCTCCTGAACCTCTGGAATGCAATGATGTGTCAGCTGGTTATCTGTAAGTAAGTAAGCTTTGGGTAATAATAAGCCTTCATGGGACTTGGTTCCTGCAAGATGTAAAAAACACAGCTTATATACACTGGACATACAGAGGAGAAACATTCTTTAGCAAACATAAATAAATGTAATTAGATGCCTAAACTGTTTCTTCAGGATGGTTTCACAAGCATGCTAGCTAAATAGATAACATCACCAGTTTCCTAAAACATAACATAAAACAGACTCTGCTGATTGGGAGACATCGTATTCGTAAATCCAGAGATCAGATGTGACTGGGCTGACTATGTGCACCGCTAGTTCTAAGCTAAAGAGAATTGTGGCATTTAAAGGACAATTGAAATGAGAGGGATATGGAGACTGCCATATTAATTTCTTTTTAAACAATACCAGTTGCCTGGCAGCCCTGCTGATCTATTTGGCTGCAGTAGTGTCTGAATCCCGCCAGAAACAAGCATGCAGCTAATATTGTCAGATCTGACAACAATGTCAGAAACACCTGATCTGCTGCATGCTTGTTCAGGGTCTGTTAAAAGTATTAGAGGCAGAGGATCAGCAGGCCAGCCAGGCAACTGGTATTGCCTAAAACAGGGGTCTCAAACTCGCGGCCCGCGGGCCATTTGCGGCCCTCGATACAATATTTTGTGGCCCTCGCCGGCAAAAGCTTACTTATAGTTCGCTTCAGTGCTCCCAAGTAATCCGCCGCATCCCCGCCGCTATATGAGGGCTGTAGAGCCTCCAAATCGCCCGGGGGGCAATCCGCCGGCATTTCCTGGAAGGGGCAGAGCTTTCAGCTTCAGCTCTGCCCCTCCTGACGGCAATCGTGGTGCATCGCCGCATCTGCCCGCCCCTCTCTGTGAAGGAAGAGTGAGATGGGCGGGCAGAGGTGGCGATGCGCCATGATTGACGTCAGAAGGGGCAGAGCTGAAGCTGAAAGCTCTGCCCCTTCCAGGAAATGCCGGCTGGATTGTCCCCCGGAGATTTGGGGGCTCTGCAGCCCTCGTTTTGCGGCGGGGACGCGGCGGATTACTTGTAATGGGAGCACTGAAGCGAACTATAAGGTAAAATAGGCAAAATAGTTTGCTTCAGTGTGAATTTGATTTTGAAATAAAAATCAATGCAAGGGACTGGGTGGGGGTGGGGGGGCGCGGGAGCTGCTGATTGATTGATTCCCTTTATGTGGCCCAGCCTCAGCCTGACTTTGCCTCCTGCGGCCCCCAGGTAAATTGAGTTTGAGACCCCTGGCCTAAAACAAAATAAATATGACAGCCTCCATATCCCTCTCACTTCAGTTGTCTTTTAAAACCATCTTCCCAGCACATGAAATAAAATGAACAGTGGCAGCAAACACCATCTTACCAGCATATGAAACAAAAAATGAAAAAATAAAAAGAATGGTGGCATTTAAAGCCCATCGTACTAGCACAAGAAGATAGAGTGCTTGTTTAACCACTTAAGCCTAACTAAACGAACATTCTCGTCCAGATTGGCTGCGCTTGCTCCCGCCAGCCGCGCATGCTCCTGCACCCGCTCCCGCCGCCGGCCGTTAGCCCAGTGATCAATGAATGGGATTATAGATCCCATTCATTGATCAAAGTCCCCAGAAGAAAAACCAACAGCCTCTTATCAGAGGCTGCGGTCTTTCTGAGTAAAAAATAGTTTCCTATCCTCATTTTTGTTCCTAGAAGCGAGATCAATCGCTCCCAGGACTTTTTTGACTGTGGCCATCTTGTGGCCAAATAGTAAAACTATACCCACATACATATTTTATTAAATAAATAGATTATTTTACATTTAAAATTAGCTGTTTACCTCCCACACCAAAAATTACTCAAATAAAATTTTTAATTAAAAAAATTACAATTAAAAAAAACAAACAATGTAAATAGTTACCTAAGGGTCTGAACTTTTTAAATATGCATGTCAAAGGAGTATATTAATATAATTTTTTTAATTATATGCTTGTAAATAGTGATGGACTGAAATTGAAAAAAATGCACCTTTATTTCCAAATAAAACTCCGGCACCATATATTGTGATAGGGACATAATTTAAATGGTGTAATAAGCGGGACAAATGGGCAAAAAAAAATACTTGGGTTTTAATTAGGGTAGCATGTATGAATTTCAAACTATAATGGCCAAAAACTGAGAAATAATGCATTTTTTTCAATTTCTTTCTTAATATTCCTGTTAAAATTGATTTAGAATAAAATAATTCTTAGCAAAATGTATCACCCAAAGAAAGCCTAATTGGTGGTGGAAAAAAACAAGATATAGATCAATTCATTGTGATGAGTAGTGATAAAGTTATTGGCAAATGAATGGGAGGTGAAAGTTGCTCAGATGCAAAAAATGAACAACCCTGTGGGCTGAAGTGGTTAAACCACCTTCTACAGTTTTGAACCAATGTATATGTAAGGGGGCGAGCCGAGGGCTTCATCTGCTGCAGAAGTACAGACACACACAGTAATGATAGGGGATCCAATACTTATTTCAATCCTTACAATGCCCAGTAAGCTCTGACATTGGGGTGCTGGGGTATTTGGGGGTTCTTTTTTGAGTCCCCTTCTCTCTACCCCCTCCCCCACCCTCCCATGTCTTTTGATGTGACGCCTCTGTCCTTCCTGGCTGCTGTACACACAGAGCACGATAAGGCCTATGAATTATGTCATGGGATCATTAGCAAATTAGTTGTCATCAGCGATGATTAATGACACTGGGAAGCCCGAACGATTAGAATGAAAGCGGAGCAGAGCGAGAAATCCGCCACATCAAAGACGAGCACATCTAATACTTAATAACTTCTGTGTGTCTCTCCTATTTATACAGATGTGTGTCATGATTATTCCTCTGATAACAGCTCATCATTCAATGACTTCCCCTTCCTGCAAGAGCACCTGTCACTCCCATCCGAGATCCCAAACACACAACATACAGATAACCCAACGCAACACGTCTGTGTATTCCCACCATAGGCAGCACATAAACATCCCCTCATTCATTATATGCAATATATCACAACACAATTTATAGCAGCGCTAACTGTATATAATACACAAAACTGACACTTCAAGCACTATTATAGTGCACAAGACAAAAGGTCCAAATATGAACTGTTATTTGCTTAGGCTTAGAATGGTGCGTATCTATAAACTGCAAGCACCTCCGCTCACCGCACAATAAAAAACAGCGGCCAGCGTTGCTTTCAGATCAGAGCGGAGTGGCTCTATGTTTTTTATTGTGCGGTGAGCGGAGGTGCTTGTAGTTTATAGATACGCACCATTCTAAGCCTGACATAGTTTGACTACATGCCGCGAACCCCTATGAGATAATCTAGGGGTCTTGTAATATTGTTTTATACTGTCATTTTTTTCTGGTGACTGCTTTTAAAGGTGCCACGCACCATCTTTGTAATAAACACGTTCACGCTATGGGAGCTTCTCCTCATCCTTTCAGACGTTTGTGAGCTGTTGGAGTGGTGACCGGTGGAGGCAGTGGGGTGGCCCTATACCCCAGAGGCGATATCGGGCCGATCTAGGCCGCATTATCCAGTGAGATCCTCTATGAAGGGGGGGGGGGGGGGGGGGAGGCCTACAGCGTGCAATGATCCGCTCAGCTGGCTGCACAGGCAGACAGCTGTTTGACCATTCTGTGGGATGCAGGTCTCTGGATGATAGACCTGTCTTTGCTTTGCAAGCTTCAGACCTGCTCTGCTGCTGAGGAATTTGCATATACTGATTATGCAAATTGCCTAGTCACCTCCCTTGAAGGCTTGCAGCATAAATACCATGTGATCCCACAATCCTTTGCTGGTCATCATGGTTTGTTACTGCTAAACACTCCTGGAGTGTCAGCCTTGCTATTGTTTGCTAAAGATATTTTAGACTATTCCTGGGGACTGCATTAGGCATCCCTCTAGTACAGTCAGGTTGTATTATTTGTATTGCCTGTTCTGTCTTCTGTTGTCCTTGCGATTGCACTGTCGCCAGCAGTTGGCGATGGTGAATCGTTTGGTCCTGAACCTGGATCGCACTTGCCCTAGCGTTAGCGGCAGTGGATCTCTCTAGTTTATGTCTTGGAGTTTTACCGTAGCGGTGGCTTGGCAAATTTGTCATTTTATTGATTCCAAAACCTTTAGAACTAAATATTGGAACTCAAATTGGCTTGGTAAGCTCAGTGACCCCTGACCTACATACACAGGTGGATCCAATTATAAGAAAGAGTATTTAAGGGCTCCATTTCAAGTTTCCCACCTCTTTTAATTTTCTCTGATGAGTATCAACATGTGGGTCTCAAAATAACTCTCAAATGACCTGAAGATAAAGATTGTTCACCATCATAGTTTCGGGGAAAGATACAGAAAGCTGTCTCAGAGATTTCAGCTGTCTGTTTCTTAAATTAGGAACATATTGAGGAAATGGAAGACCACAGGCTCAGTTCAAGTTAAGGCTCGAAGTGGCAGACCAAGAAAAATCTCAGATAAACAGAAGCGACAAATGGTGAGTAGAGTCAGAGTTATCCCACAGACCAGCACCAAAGACCTACAACATCATCTTGCTGCAGATGGAGTCACTGTGCACCGTTGAACCATTCAGTGCACTTTACACAAGGAGATGCTGTATGCGAGAGTGATGCAGAGGAAGCCTTTTCTCCGCCCACAGCACAAACAGAGTCACTTGAGTTATGCTAAAGCACATTTGGACAAGCCAGCTTCATTTTGGAATAAGGTGCTGTGGACTGATGAAGCTAAAACTGAGTTACTTTGACATAATAAAGGGTGTTATGCATGGAGGAAAAACAACACAGCATTCCAAGAAAAACACCTGCTACCTACAGTAAAATATGGTGGTGGTTCCATCATGCTGTGAGGCTGTGTGGCCAGTGCAGGGACTGGGAATCTTGTCAAAGTTGAGGGATGCATGGATTCCACTCAGTATCAGCAGATTCTGAAAAACAATGTCAGGGAATCAGTGACAAAGCTGAAGTTGCACTGGGGCTGGATCTTTCAACAAGACAACGACCCTAAACACTGCTCAAAATCCACTAAGGCATTCATGCAGAGGAACAAGTACAATGTTGGGCAGCACGGTGGCGTAGTGCATACAGTAAAAAATGGCGCCAGGGAAAAAATGGCGCATGGAGCCGCCGCTAATGTTTCCCAAAAAGGTTCAAAACGCTATTTTGCGTTTTAATGTTAAAACGCTATTTAGTGTTTTAACATTAAAACGCAAAATAGCGTTTTGAACACTGTAGCAGCTGCTCCGTGCACCATTTATTATTTGTACATAAATAAAAAATAAACATAATAAATATTAATAAATAAAAAAAGTGTATATATATATATATATATATATATATATTTATACATGTATTAACATGTATATAAATGTTGTTGTTTTTTTTTTGCCTATTGGTTTAATTTTTTTTTTTTTTAAAACAACGTGTGGTCCCCCCTCCCGAGCCTCTTTAACCCCTTGTCACCCATGCAGGCTGGGATAGCCAGAATGCGGAGTCCCGGCCGAGTGGGGCTTCCCCGCATGGTCCATGGTATGGGGGGCCCCGGGGGAGAGGGGCGGCTAAGCCTCCCCCTGGTGCCCTTGTCCAATCCATGGACAAGGGGCTCTTCCCCGCCTCCCTTGCCCCAGGTGGAGGCGGGGTCGACGACTCCCTGGGAGGGTATAAGAAAGGGACCTCCAGATTCCCACCTCCCTCCCAGGAGAAATTAGTATCGGGGTACAAAGTACCCCTTACCCATTTCCATAAAGGGTTAAAAGAAATAAAAACACAACCATGAGAAAAAATGTTTTATTAATCTTAATTAACCAGAAATACTTACCTGTACCTGTAAAAAATGTTCCCACTCCAATGATCCAACGAATACAGTATCCTATAATGTTGCAACCTTGTTGAAGATCTCCGCTTACAGCGCACCTGCCGCCACACAACGCCGCTCCCCCGCGCTTGCTCTAGCTATTCTGAGTATAGCTAGAGCTAAAAAGCATCTTTGAATTTGGCTCCAAGGAGCCCCATAGGTCTAATAACAGACCAATGAGGCTCCTCCTGATACCCATTGGTCTGTTATTAGACCGATGGGGAGCCTTGGAGCCAAAATTTAAAGATGCTTTTGATCTCTAGCTATACAGAGTATAGCTAGAGCCGCTCCATGGTCCCTCCTGCTAGGCTTTCAGCACTTCTCCCTGTGACGGACGATTGCGTGGCCGCAGACGCGCCCTTGAACCGCCCGTGATGAAAATGCGATCGCAATCAATTCTCTGCATCGATTGCGATTAAGATCGATAGAATCTGGATTGGTTGTGTAGGAGCCTCTGCAGTCAATCTGGTCTCTCTCTTCCTCTCAGCAGAGAACTAGCAGTAACCTAGGTGGAGGGTGTCTTTTGATTTGCTAATGAACAGGAACAATGCTTGTGTCCAAGAGGCTACTTGTAACGATTGAGGAATTCTCTCCGTGGTCAGTGCACAGGATGCGCGCCGACACTGCGGAAATCCTCCACAAGCGTATAATCTGAGAGAACCCAGCAAAAGGTGCAATGCACCTGTAGAGGGGAATTCCTGCTGGCAGATGGAGCCATGGAGTGCAGAGGAACAGATCCGCTGCACAGCCACAGATGCCAGATAGGAATTGTACGAGGAGAAGCAATACAGGGCAAGATAGCCCTAAAAGAGAGAGAGTACAGAGACAGGGTGTATGAGTGTCCACCAATCTAGTTGCCAACCCGCAACGATGAACACACAACCGTGAAGATCAGGTGGGAAAGCAATCGCAAGAGATGGCGATTGCTAACAGCAACACAAGACTGAATAAGCACAGAGAAGGGTTGTATGTATGTCCACAAATCTGCAAGTGAGAATGCAATCGCAATCGCAAGAGAAGCGATTGCGAATGAGAATGAGCACATGGACAGAATGTATGTGTGTGCACCAATCAAGTCGCCAACCCGCGACGGTGCATACACAACAGCAGAAACAAAGTAGGAACGCAATCGCGAGAGAGGCGATTGCCAGAGGTGACACAAGACTTAAAGGGGAACTTCAGCCTAAACAAACATACTGTCATCAAGTTACATTAGTTATGTTAATTAGAATAGATAGGTAATATAATCTCTTACCCACCCTGTTTTAAAAGAACAGGCAAATGTTTGTGATTCATGGGGGCAGCCATCTTTTTGGTTGAAAGGAGGTGACAAGGAGCAGGAGACACAGTTTCAACTGTCCTGTGTCCTGATTACCCCTCCCAGCTGCACACGCTAGGCTTCAAATGTCAATTTCAAAATAAAAAAAAATAAAAAATTGCACCAAAACAGCAGAACGAGAACAAAATCAGAAATCCCATCATGCTTTGCACAGCATCAGGGGAAAAAAGCCCGGGCAGTTTTCTTCTGTGCAGCTAAAAATGAGGCTTGTATAAGAGAAACAAAGTTCTGATGCTGTGAAACTGTTAAAGAAACACAAAGCCTTTTCAGTGCTGCTGAGTCGATTTTTAGTCCGGAGGTTCACTTAAAGCAAAACAGAGCACGAGAGTAGCAAAGGCACAGCAACAACAATGAGAAGATAAGGAAAATAACAAACGATAACTAAACGCGAACACCGCACTCATTCGCAACAGCGAACGCGTTCACGGCGCAGTCTCCGCACATTATGCGCAACAGAGACAAGCACGCCACCCTAACTAACCAATGACACACAAACAAGAAATAGAGAACGCGAGCGCTTTCTTAACGGTTACCTCACCGAGCCTACAGCAAGCGTTCGTATCAGACAAGACAGACAGATGGACAGGAAACAGGAATAGGACAGATAAGATCCACTGCTCTTCCGCCAGAGCGAGTGCGATCCGGGTTCAGGGACAGGACAGGAAAGATCCACTGCTCTTTCCGCCAGAGCGAGTGCGAACCAAGGACAGAATAGGTTTGGCAGGATTCACTGCAAAAGAGATAGGTGAGGTAGCTAGTAGCAACCGCTGCTCTAGCTTACACTCCAGGAACACAGATCAGAAGGATCCACAGCCGCTACCGCTAGAGGCTAGTGGGATCCAAACAGATGAACAGAAGGGGCTACCAGTAGCAACCGCTGCTCTGGTTAGCACCCCCCAGACAGACAGAACGATTTCCTGTCGACCACCGCTGGCAACAGGACAATCGCAGCAAAGAGGCAACACAGACAGAACAGATAAAGCAACCTGACTAGCACTAGAGAAGCTGCCTAGTGCAGTCCCAAGAATTACTCTAAGATAACTTTAGCAAACAATAGCAGGGCTGACACTCCAGGAGTGTTTCAACAGTAACAAACCATGATGACCAGCGAAGGACTGTGGAATCACATGGTATTTATGCTGCAAGCCTTCAAGGGAGGCGACTAATCAGTATATGCAAATTCCTCAGCAGAGCAGGTCTGAAGCTTGCAAAGCAAAGACAGGTCTCTTATCCAGAGACCTGCACCCCACAGAGTCAAGGAATGGTCAAACAGCTGTCTGCCTGTGCAGCCAGCTGAGTGGATCATTACAATACTGTTTACTTTTAATTACCTCAGATAAATAAAGTCCACCCCTGTTGGAGAGGTTCTTTCCCCATTTTCCTATCTACAGAGAACTCACACGCTTTATGGACCTGAACCAGTTTTATATGCTCCTGTACTGCCTGATGAAGCGGGACTGTTGACCGCGAAACGCGTTGCGATTTTATGGAGCTGTGAATAAATTGTATATTTTTTTACTCTGCATTTGAGTATATGTCCATTACCAGAGGGAGGTAAGTCCACCTCGACTTCTCTCTTTTTATCATTTTTAGAACATTGTTTTACTCTGCTTGGCGCAGAGCAGGGACAAGATCCTCCAGCACCCAAGGCTGAGACACCAAAGTGCGCCCCTCGATCCCTCCCACCCCAGCTGTCACACACTGATTACTATTAGACTAAGAGGGCCACAGGGCCCACAACCTCCCCAACACCTTAATATCTAGTTATCTTGCTTGCAGTCACTGCTATGTATCCCATTTTCTTATTTCTTTCTGCTTCATACACAATTAGGAATGACAGCTGAATGAATTGTGCGCCCCATCCTACACTGCGCCCTGAGGCTGGAGCCTCTCCAGCCTATGCCTCGGCCCGGCCCTGGCTTGGCGCCTCTGTTTGTACATATTTCAGCACGATTAAGTCCACCCTGGTGGAGGGGTTCTTTCCCAATTTTCCTATCTACAGAGAGCGACTTTTATACCTGAGTGGGGTCAGGTCCTAATTCTCCCCACCTGCCTGTCAAGTGGTTGCCTGATGGTAACCCACCTTTGTGAGTATAAGAACCTTTGACATTATATTATATTTTGAGCTTACCAGACAATATTGCACTATTGGGCTCTTGGTGTCCTCTGTTTTGTTTTTACAACTCCAGTGAATACTGAGCGAGTTCAGGCCAGGTATCCAGTTGTTTTGTCCAATACTCTATGGGGTCATCATTACTCTCCATATTGTGTGGAGCACTGGCCGCCCCCAAGTAATCATTCACCATACGGGCCAGCCGCTGGCGGTGACTACTTTGCCCACTGGTGGTGCTGCTGCTAGAAGGAGTATCTGGCATTAGCTGATAAAATTCCTTCAACATACTCAGCAGGTTCACTGATTGGCTATTGGTGCTGCTGCTGGGAGTGGGACCACCAGACCTTTCCTGAGTATGATGAGGCTTGGTAGCTTGGGACTGGGATACAGGTGCAGGAAACACATCTTCTACCCAACGAAGAAGGGCATCCCGGATTTGGCTCATCCTGGCGTCTGCTTGGGAGGGGGGTATGAACTGCCGCATTTCCCTCTTGCACCGGGGATCTAAGATGTGGCCACCCACATGTCAAGCCTTGATTTTAAAGTTTTAATCCGGGGATCCTTACGGAGGCACTGGAGCATATGCGCAGCCATAGGGATGAGATGTCTGCCATTAATCACCTCTTCCTGGCTGTCAGAACTGTCGTCATGCTCCAGCTCCACATCATCAGAATCTTCTTCCCACCCCCGGACAATGGGCTCTTCCGCTTCCACAATCTCTGCCTCCTCATCCAGGACTTGAGCATGCTCACTCACTCCCCCACTTGACTGACCACTGTTCAGTAGGGCTTCCTCCCCCTGTCCGAGCACTTTGTCAAGAGCCTTGTCCAGCATGAAGACAATAGGGAGCACTTCTGATATGCTGCAGTGCTCCTCACTGACCAATTTTGTTGCCTGCTCAAACGGCTCCAACACTTCACAGACCTGTCCAATCAGCTGCCACTTATCCCCAGTAATGTAGTCCAGTGGCCCTGTTCTGGAGGAAGATGTCTGAGACAGGTATAGCCTGACCACCGTGCGCTGCTCCCACGACCTCTCCAGCATGTGGAGGGTGGCGTTCCACCGCATCGGACAGTCTGAAATAAGCCTGTGCTGCGGCAGGCTATGGGGCGCTGCAGCAGTTTCAAGGCCGCGGTGGCGGTTGCGGAGCAACGGATGTGGGCTGACACTTTTCGTGCTGAGGCCACAGCGTCCTTTAACCCATCAAAAGTTCTTACAAATTTCTGGACTACAAGGTTGAAGCCGTGGGCCAACAAAGGTAAGTGAGTGTAGCCACCTTCAGAAATAGCGGCCAGCATGTTGGCACCATTATCAGACACCACTACACCTGTCTCCAGTTTTCGGGGGGTCAGTCACTGTTGAATCTGATCCTGTAAGGCTGCAAGGATTACAGATCCGGTTTGCCTGTTCTCATCCATGGATTCCAGTTTCAGCACTGCTTGGCATCGATGGTGCTGCAGACCATTTTAGGAGCGGGACCACTTGCTGGGAGGCTCAGCAACAGTGGACTGGCCTTGGACAGAACAGGTAGCAGAGGGAAGTAAAACAGGCCTCCCCTTCAACCCATGTGGCGGCACCACCAGCTGAGATGCCCAGATCTTGCACCCTCCTCAGCAGCATCATGGAGGATGACCCAATGGGCAGTAAAAGTGAGATACTTTCCCTGCCCATGCCTGCTGCTCCAGCCATCCATAGTGAAGTGCACCTTGCCACCGACAGCGTGATCCATAGACCGGCCGACACACTCCACAATGTGCTGGTGAAGGGCAGGGATAGCATTCCTGGCAAAATGACGGCTGGGGATCCGCCATCAATCTGCGGAAGGGGGCACAGTCCACAAACTGGTAGGGCAGCAGCTATTGGCCCAACAGCCTTGCCAGGAGCGCATCGTTTTTCACAACAAAAGGATCAGTTGCAGGGAGCATTTGCTTCCTCTGCAACATTTCTGGCACAGAGGCCTGACGCTGGAACACTGGTGATTCAGAGGAAAGCAACCAGGGTGATGATGAGGTGCTTGCCGAGGTCTGGAGTCCTCTACCAGCCTGACATGCAGAGGGATTTGAACTAGAATGGGACTGAGCAGGTTGGATAGGGACAGAACGAGTAGAAAAAAAAACCAGGAGGGGCCTGTTGCTGCTGGTTTTCCACCACACGTCTTATTGTAATTTTTTACATATTCAAACTCTTGTCTGGGGTGGTTGCGCAGATGGCTTATCAGCCCTGAAGTGCTGAACCCGGTGCCCAATTTGCCTCTGCCTACCGATTTAAGGCACACAGAACAGACTGCCCTGGATTCATCCTCTTCCAGAACAGTAAAATAATTCCATGATGGGGGACGTGCGTGCAGGTGGAGCAGTGGTGCGACCTTTTCTAGCACGTCGATGCTCAGCATTGGACTGGTGGGTACTGACAGACGGGAAAGCACTTGCAGGCTGCTGGCCAACCGTCTGCTCTGTTTCTCCATGCTGCTCACGCCTGCTAGTGCCTAACCCACCAGATGGCAACCACGGTGGATCAGCCACCTCATCCAAAACATCATCCAGTTCAACCAAAGCACTGGAACCCATAAGTGACTCTTCTGGACCCTCCACCTGGCCACGAAACACCTCTGTATTTGACTGGTGGTGATGTAGATTGGTGGTGACACAAGCTCCCAGTTGTGATGGATTACTACTGGATGAAGAAAACACAGGGGCCATTTCTGACACTACAGAACCCACCATTTCTTGGGACCTTGGTCCCATGGTCTCCTCCAATGCCTCATCCCAATCCTTCTCCACATCTCTCTCATCGACGTAGGTGTGTTTTACTTCTGGAGGAAAGTACTGGGAGGAAGCAACCTCGTCAAGATAAGCAGCTGTGGTCAGGTTCTGGTCATGAAGAACCTGGCGGCCACTACTGGTGCTGCTGCCACTAGCTTCATAGTTACATAGTTATTTTGGTTGAAAAAAGACATACGTCCATCGAGTTCAACCAGTATAAAGTACAACACCAGCCTGCTCCCTCACATATCCCTGTTGATCCAGAGGAAGGCGAAAAAACCCTTACAAGGCATGGTCCAATTAGCCCCTAAAGGGAAAAATTCCTTCCCGACTCCAGATGGCAATCAGATAAAATCCCTGGATCAACATCATTAGGCATTACCTAGTAATTGTAGCCATGGATGTCTTTCAACGCAAGGAAAGCATCTAAGCCCCCTTTAAATGCAGGTATAGAGTTTGCCATAACGACTTCCTGTGGCAATGCATTCCACATCTTAATCACTCTTACTGTAAAGAACCCTTTCCTAAATAAATGGTTAAAACGTTTTTCCTCCATGCGCAGATCATGTCCTCTAGTCCTTTGAGAAGGCCTAGGGACAAAAAGCTCATCCGCCAAGGTATTATATTGCCCTCTGATGTATTTATACATGTTAATTAGATCCCCTCTAAGGCGTCTTTTCTCTAGACTAAATAAACCCAGTTTATCTAACCTTTCTCGATAAGTGAGACCTTCCATCCCACGCATCAATTTTGTTGCTCGTCTCTGCACCTGCTCTAAAACTGCAATATCTTTTTTGTAATGTGGTGCCCAGAACTGAATTCCATATTCCAGATGTGGCCTTACTAGAGAGTTAAACAGGGGCAATATTATGCTAGCATCTCGAGTTTTTATTTCCCTTTTAATGCATCCCAAAATTTTGTTAGCTTTAGCTGCAGCTGCTTGGCATTGAGTACGATTATTTAACTTGTTGTCAATGAGTACTCCTAAGTCCTTCTCCAAGTTTGATGTCCCCAACTGTATCCCATTTATTTTGTATGGTGCTAGACCATTAGTACGTCCAAAATGCATGACCTTACATTTGTCAACATTGAATTTCATCTGCCATGTATGTGCCCATATAGCCATCCTATCCAGATCCTGTTGCAATATGACACTATCTTCCTGAGAGTTGATGATTCTGCACAATTTTGTATCATCTGCAAAAATAACAACATTGCTCACTACTGCATCTACTAGGTCATTAATAAATAAATTGAAGAGCACTGGACCCAGAACAGACCCCTGTGGGACCCCACTGCTAACAGTCTCCCACTCTGAGTACGATCCATTGACCACAACTCTTTGTTTTCTGTCCATTAGCCAGTTCCCTATCCATGAACACAGACTCTTCCCCAGTCCTTGCATCCTCAACTTTTGCACCAGACTTTTGTGGGGAACAGTGTCGAAGGCCTTTGCAAAGTCCAAGTATATCACATCTACAGCATTCCCAATATCCATATTAGCATTCACTACCTCATAAAAGCTGAGCATGTTAGTCAAACAGGACCTGTCTTTAGTAAACCCATGTTGATGCTGAGAAATAAGATTATTTTCTACTATGAAGTCATGTATAGTATCTCTTAGTAACCCCTCAAATAGTTTGCATACAACTGATGTTAAACTTACAGGTCTATAATTTCCTGGATCAGATTTTTTGCCCTTCTTAAATAATGGGAAAACGTGGGCTGTACGCCAATCCACTGGGACTCTGCCAGTTGCAAGAGAGTCACAAAAGATAAGATAAAGGGGTTTATCTATAACTGAACTTAATTCCCTTAGGACCCGAGGATGCATGCCATCCGGGCCAGGTGCCTTGTCTATTTTTAATTTATTTAGTCTTGCCTTCACTTCTTCCTGCGTTAAGTATTTAATATTACAGTTAGAAGATTGAGACTCTTCTGCCTCTGTAGTTTGCAACAGTGCTGTTTCTTTTGTGAAGACAGAAGCAAAGAAAGCATTTAATAACTCTGCCTTACCTTGGTCATCCACCATTGAGTTCCCATCCTCATCCTTTAGGAGTCCTATACAGTCAACCTTTCTTTTTTTAGAGTTAATGTACTTGTAAAACTTTTTTGGGTTAGATTTGATATCCTTGGCGATTTGTTTTTCAGCTTCAATCTTTGCCTGCCTAATTTCTTTTTTACAATTTTTATTGCACTCCTTATAATTGCTGAGTGCAGCCTCGGTCCCCTCCTGTTTTAAGACCTTATAGGCATTCTTTTTCCTCTTCATTTTATCTTTAACCTTTCTATTCATCCATAGAGGCCTTTTTTTATTCGTAGACATTTTGTTTCCATATGGGATATACATACTACAGTATTGATTGAGTATAAGTTTAAAAGCTTGCCATTTCCCTTCAGTGTCCTCCCCTTGTAGTACATTATCCCAGTTCACCAAACTTAGTGCCTGCCTAATTTGAGTGAACTTTGCTTTTCTAAAATTCATAGTTTTAGTGGTCCCGCTGCCCCGTGGCCTATCAGTCACCAGATCAAACGTTATCATGTTGTGATCACTATTTCCCAAATGTTCTTGAACCTGCACATTTGATACATTATCTGGTCTATTAGAAATGATCAGATCCAGTAACGCATGCCCCCTAGTTGGTTCAGTTACCATTTGAGTCAAGTAATTGTCCTGTAGTGCTGCCAGAAATCTGCTGCTTTTACCAGAATGGGTAGCCTCAATACTCCAGTCAATGTCTGGAAAGTTGAAGTCGCCCATAATTATGACCTCATTTTTACCTGCAGCTTTTTCAATCTGCTGTAGTAATCGCAGTTCTGCAGCTTCATTAATAAGAGGTGGCCTGTAGCATACCCCAATAAGCAATTGGCAACTTTTATTTCCACCATGAATATTTACCCAAACGGACTCCACATCTTCGCAATCTTCCTCCATCTCATCGTTGAGGACAGCTGTAAGAGAATTCTTAACAAAGAGACAAACCCCTCCACCTTTTTTCCCTGTTCTATCCCTCCTAAACACATTGTATCCTTTTAAATTAGCTATCCAGTCATGGCTTTCATCCATCCATGTCTCATGCTTCAAGTTCCTCAGACTGGGTAGAGGTTTCTAAATAGTCAACAACTCTGTTCGCCTGCTGCTCTGTCAAAATTTTTCTGCGTCCGAACAGAGGGAAGACATCTCTGACCAGGGGGGAACGCTTCCTGCTGCTGCTGCCACCCTCAACCTGATCACGTACTTCACGTGATCCACCAACACCACCATCACTCCATTTTCTTTTAGGAGTGGCAGGAAAATGCTGCTGCTCTCGCTCCATTGCTTTGGGGCCAAAAACTTTATTGGGGAAGGGGTATGAGCGACAGAACCAAAAGAAAATAAATAAAGAAAATAAATCAAAAACAAAATAAAGGGGGAAAAAATGAAGTTAGAAAACAAAAAAAACTTGCACTACACTCAACTAATCAATCACCTATCTCTCTCACTCTGTCAAACACTAAGCCTGCGGCCTGGCTGGCTCTGTCTAAGGCCCCGTTCACACTGCACGCTTTTCCAGCCGCGTTTTGGAAACGCGTGCAGGTGGCCGACACGCACGACATCAGACAGTGCATAGAGTGCACTATCTGATGTTCGCACTGCATGCGTTCCGGACCTGTGCGGTCCGGGAACGCATGCTGCAAGCATTTTTTGCCAAAACGCGTGGCTGTCCCATTCACTTTTCAGTGATGGGATCAGCCACGCAACGCATACAACATACGGATGGCGTGCGTTCGTACCTGTTGCGTTCCGCGTGCGTGCCCGTCCGCGTTTGTAATGTGAACGAGGCCTTACCCTCTCCACACAGCAACTACTAGTACACTACACTGCAATCTATCACTCAAACTAACAATCTACTGTCACTCTCTCACAAATACACCTAGCTACTACTGCTAATAGCTCACACTCAGTCTAATTCTCTCACACAGTCTTTAAATAGACTTTTGGTTTCTATAGTCTTTAAAAAGACTATTGTTTTATGTTGAAACAACTAATATGGGTCTGTCTCTCCTCTCTCCAACACCAGACTGAAACCCACAAGCTTTCGTGCTGTCACAGCTCTCTTATATACAAAATGGGTGGGATAGCTGATGATAGGTAGCTAGGAGCTGGTTGCTAACGTAGGATTGGTTGGTTTTGGTTAAGACTCTAACTGGTGCAGAAATTCCGTTTTTAATGCAGAAACCATCATGTTTTAAGCTTCTGTGATGGGTCTATCCCTTCTGATAGGCTAATGCAGCTTTTACACGCTTCTGTTTAAATTCCGATGGAATTTGGCATAGAAATTTCGCTATTTCCGATTATTTCCAATTAGCGCTATAGCTTTTCTGTTCCGGCTCAACGGAACGGAATTGCCAATTTCCAACCGCGGAATCGCGAAAATCTCCGTTCCGCGGAATTTGACGAGCATCCTTACTGTTGGGGACAGTATTGGAGGCTGCTGCGTCTCATGTGAAAGTATTCTGGAATGGAATGTAAACAGCTGATATGGTTGAGGAATGCTTTCCTTGGCTATTGGTTACTGCTTGCTGGATTAACATACTGGCATCATACAGAAGGGCAGGGACTGTGCGCCTGGAGGCAGCCCTGTGACATCACAGCGAGGGGGAAACACATTCCAGATGCAGGACCCCCTGTGTGGCCACCACAAGTGACTGTCATGTAGGACCCCCAGTGTCCAGAGTAGTTATCAGAAGTTAGGTATTTATTTTTTTGCAGTTTACTCTGTTATGTGTAAAATTCCTTAAAGGGAATCTGAAGCCTAAATAAAAACAACAAACAGGAGAGGGAAGGCTGTGAGTCCTGCAAAGCCCTCATTCCTCCTGCGGTCCCCGCGTTACAGCGCTGGCTCCCCGTCAGCCGTCTCCGACCGATGAATCTGCTCACTTCTGCCCCTGCTGGAGGCTTTGGAAGTCTTCGGGACCCTGAGAGCTACTGAAGACAGCCGCTTCGCACTGCACATGTGGGAGCACGCATTCTCACAAACTCCTGGAGCTCCTGGAGACAGACGCTCTGTACTGCACATGCGGGAGCACGCATTCTCACACACTCCTGGAGCTCCTGGAGACAGCCGCTCTGTACTGCGCACACGCGGGAGCACGCATTCTCACACACTCCTGGAGCTCCTGGAGACAGCCGCTTTGTACTGCACATGCTGGAGTACGCATTCTCAAAAACTCCTGAAGACAGCCGCTCTGTACTGCACACGCAGGAGCACGCATTCTCACAAACTCCTGGAGCTCCCAGAGACAGCCGCTCCGTACTGCTCACGCGGGAGCACGCATTATCACACGTTCCTGGAGCTCCCGGAGACAGCCGCTCTGCACTGCACATGCGGGAGCACGCATTCTCACACACTCCTGGAGCTCCCAGAGATAGCCCCTCCGCACTGCACACGCAGGAGCATGCATTCTTGCAAACTCCTGGAGCTCCCAGAGACAGCCGCTCCATACTGCACACGTGGGAGCACGCATGCTCACACACTCCTGGAGCTCCCGAAGATAGCCACTCCGTTCTGTACACGCGGGAGCACACATTCTCACACACTCCTGGAGCTCCCAGAGACAGCCGCTCCGCACTGCACACGTGGGAGCACGCATTCTCACCCACTCCTGGAGCTCCCGGAGACAGCCGCTCTGTACTGCACACGCAGGAGCACGCATTCTCATACGATCCTGGAGCTCCCGGAGACAGCCGCTCTGTACTGCACACGCGGGAGCACGCATTCTTACACGCTCCTGGAGCTCCCGGAGATAGCTGCTCCGCACTGCACATGCGGGAGCACACATTCTCACACACTCCTGGAGCTCCCAGAGACAGCCGCTCTGTACTGCGCACACAGGAGCACGCATTCTCACACACTCCTGGAGCTCCCGGAGACAGCCGCTCTGTACTGCACACGTGGGAGCACGCATTCTCACACACTCCTGGAGACAGCCGCTCTGTACTGCGCATGTGGGAGCACGCATTCTCACACACTCCTGGAGACAGCCGCTCTATACTGCACACACGGGAGCACGCATTCTCACACACTCCTGGAGCTCCCAGAGACAGCCGCTCTGTACTGCGCACACGGGAGCACGCATTCTCACACACTCCTGGAGCTCCCAGAGACAGCCGCTCTGTACTGCGCACACGGAAGCACGCATTCTCACACACTCCTGGAGCTCCCAGAGACAGCCGCTCTGTACTGCGCACACGGGAGCACGCATTCTCACAAACTCCTGGAGCTCCCAGAGACAGCCGCTCTGTACTGCACAAGTGGGAGCACGCATTCTCACAATTCCTGGAGCTCCTGGAGACAGCCGCTCTGTACTGCACAGGCAGGAGCACGCATTCTCACACACTCCTGGGGCTCCCAGAGACAGCCACTCTGTACTGCACACACAGAAGCACGCATTCTCACACACTCCTGGAGACAGCCGCTCCGCACTGCACACGTGGGAGCACACATTCTCACACACTCCTGGAGTTCCTGGAGACAGCCGCTCTGTATTGCACACATGGGAGCACGCATTCTCACACACTCCTGGAGCCAGCCGCTCCATACTGCACACGTGTGGGCACGCATTCTGACACACTCCTGGAGCTCCTGGAGACAGCCGCTCCGCACTGCACACGCGGGAGCACGCATTCTCACAAACTCCTGGAGCTCCCAGTGACAGCCGCTCTGTACTGCACACGCGGGAGCACGAATTCTCACAAACTCCTGAAGACAGCCACTCTGTACTGCACACGCAGGAGCACGCATTCTTACAAACTCCTGGAGCTCCCAGAGACAGCCGCTCTGTACTGCACACGCGGGAGCACGCATGCTCACACACTCCTGGAGCTCCCGAAGATAGCCAGTCTGTACTGCACACGTGGGAGCACGCATGCTCACACACTCCTGGAGCTCCCGAAGATAGCCACTCCGTTCTGTACACGTGGGAGCACACATTCTCAAACACTCCTGGAGCTCCCAGAGACAGCCGCTCCGCACTGCACATGTGGGAGCACGCATTCTCACCCACTCCTGGAGCTCCCGGAGACAGCCGCTCTGTACTGCACACGCAGGAGCACGCATTCTCACACGATCCTGGAGCTCCCAGAGACAGCCGCTCTGTACTGCACACGCGGGAGCACGCATTCTCACACACTCCTGGAGTTCCTGGAGACAGCCGCTCTTTACTGCACACATGGGAGCACGCATTCTCACACGCTCCTGAAGCTCCTGGAGACAGCCGCTCCGCACTGCACACGCGGGAGCACGCATTCTTACAAACTCCTGGAGCTCCCAGTGACAGCCGCTCTGTACTGCACACGCGGGAGCACGAATTCTCACAAACTCCTGAAGACAGCCACTCTGTACTGCACACGAAGGAGCACGCATCCTTACAAACTCCTGGAGCTCCCAGAGACAGCCGCTCCGTACTGCACACGCGGGAGCACGCATGCTCACACACTCCTGTAGCTCCCGAAGATAGCCAGTCTGTACTGCACACGCGGGAGCACGCATTCTCACATACTCCTGGAGCTCCCGAAGATAGCCACTCCGCACTGCACACACATTCTCACACACTCCTGGAGCTCCCAGAGACAGCCGCTCCGCACTGCGCATGTGGGAGCACACATTCTCACACACTCCTGGAGCTCCCAGAGACAGCCGCTCCGCACTGCACACGTGGGAGAACACATTCTCACACGCTCCTGGAGCTCCCGGAGACAGCCGCTCTGTACTGCACACGCAGGAGCACGCATTCTCACACGCTCCTGGAGCTCCCAGAGATAGCCGTTTCGCACTGCACATGCGGGAGCACACATTCTCACACACTCCTGGAGCTCCCAGAGACAGCCGCTCTGTACTGCGCATGTGGGAGCACGCATTCTCACACACTCCTGGAGCTCCTGAAGACAGCCGCTCTGTACTACGCATGTGGGAGCACGCATTCTCACATACTCCTGGAGACAGCCACTCTGTACTGCACACGCGGGAGAAGGCATTCTCACACATTCCTGGAGCTCCCGGAGACAGCTACTCTGTACTGCACATGTGGAAGCACGCATTCTCACACACTCATGGAGCTCCCAGAGACAGCCGCTCTGTACTGCGCACACGGGAGCACGCATTCTCACACACTCCTGGAGCTCCCAGAGACAGCCGCTCTGTACTGCGCACACGGGAGCACACATTCTCACAAACTCCTGGAGCTCCCAGAGACAGCCGCTCTGTACTGCACAAGTGGGAGCACGCATTCTCACAATTCCTGGAGCTCCTGGAGACAGCCGCTCTGTACTGCACACGCGGGAGCACGCATTCTCACACACTCCTGGAGACAGCCGCTCCGCACTGCACACGTGGGAGCACGCATTCTCACACACTCCTGGAGTTCCTGGAGACAGCCGCTCTGTACTGCACACGTGGGAGCACGCATTCTCACACACTCCTGGAGCTCCGGGAGACAGCCGCTCTGTACTGCACACATGGGAGCACGCATTCTCACACACTCCTGGAGCTTTTGGAGACAGCCGCTCCGTCCCGCATATGCAGGAGCACACATTCTCACACACTCCTGGAGCCAGCCTCTCCATACTGCACACGTGGGAGCACGCATTCTGACACACTACTGGAGACAGCCCCTCTGTACTGCACACATGGCCGCATGCATTCTAACACATTGCTGGAGCTCCTGGAGACAGCCGCTCCGTACTGCACACGCGGGAGCACGCATTCTCACACACTCCTGGAGCTCCCAGAGACAGCTGCTCTGTATTGCGCATGCGGGAGCACGCATTCTCACACACTCCTGGAGCTCCCAGAGACAGCTGCTCTGTACTGCGCACGCAGGAGCATGCATTCTCACACACTCCTTGAGCTCCCGGAGACAGCCGCTCTGTACTGCACACGCGGGAGCACGCATGCTCACACACTCCTGGAGTTCCTGGAGACAGCTTCTCTGTACTGCGCATGCGGGAGCACGCATTCTCACACACTCCTAGAGCTCCCAGAGACAGCCGCTCTGTACTGCACATGCGGGAGCACGCATTCTCACAAACTCCTGGAGCTCCCAGAGACAGCCGCTCTGTACTGCACAAGTGGGAGCATGCATTCTGACACACTCCTGGAGACAGCCGCTCTGTACTGCACAAGTGGGAGTATGCATTCTGACACACTCCTGGAGCTCCTGGAGACAGCCGCTCTGTACTGCACACGCGGGAGCATGCATTCTCACACACTCCTGGAGCTCCGGGAGACAGCCACTCTGTACTGCACATGCGGGAGCACGCATTCAATGACTGTATTCCGAGGTGTGAGGAGTGACTGTATATCCGGGTGTGAGGCGTGACTGTATATCTGGGTGTGAGGAGTGACTGCATATCTGAGTGTGGGGAGTGACTGTATGCTGGGGTGTGAGGAGTGACTGTATATCTGGGTGTGAGGAGTGACTGTATATCTGTGTGTGAGGAGTGACTGCATATCTGAGTGTGAGGAGTGACTGTATATCTGGGTGTGAGGAGTGACTGTATATCTGGGTGTGAGGAGTGACTGTATATCTGGGTGTGAGGAGTGACTGTACATCAGGGTGTGAGGAGTGACTGTATGCTAGGGTGTGAGGAGTGACTGTATGCTGGGGTGTGAGGAGTGACTGTATATCCGGGTGTGAGGCGTGACTGTATATCTGGGTGTGAGGAGTGACTGCATATCCGAGTGTGGGGAGTGACTGTATGCTGGGGTGTGAGGAGTGACTGTATATCTGGGTGTGAGGAATGACTGCATATCTGAGTGTGAGGAGTGACTGTATATCTGGGTGTGAGGAGTGAC
The DNA here is from genome assembly GCF_040937935.1 of Hyperolius riggenbachi. NCBI lineage: Eukaryota > Metazoa > Chordata > Amphibia > Anura > Hyperoliidae > Hyperolius > Hyperolius riggenbachi. Next base: position 225,737,134 of record NC_090657.1, on the reverse strand, counting down.
TGTATATCTGGGTGTGAGTGACTATATATCTGGGTGTGAGTGACTGTATATCTGGGTGTGAGGAGTGACTGTATATCTGGGTGTGAGGAGTGACTGTACATCAGGTGTGAGGAGTGACTGTATGCTGGGGTGTGAGGAGTGACTGTATATCTGGGTGTGAGGAGTGACTGTATATCTGGGTGTGAGGAGTGACTGTATATCTGGGTGTGAGGAGTGACTGTATGCTGGGGTGTGAGGAGTGACTGTATATCTGGGTGTGAGGAGTGACTGCATATCTGAGTGTGAGGAGTGACTGTATATCTGGGTGTGAGGAGTGACTGTATATCTGAGTGTGAGGAGTGACTGTATGCTGGGGTGTGAGGAGTGAGTGTATCTTTACTATATACTGAGTTCCGTATACACATTTTATACATTGTAAGGGAACGGTAAGTGTGGGCTCCCGTCTCCCCGGGCCTCCCCGGGCCTTGTCCCCATGCGGGCCACTACAGTGGAGAGTCTCCACCTCCTGAGCTATACCAGCCCACATGGTCCAGGATGTGGGCGTGGCCTCAGGAACTCCTTGTCCCCCAAGCAGGTTGGTACCGCCAGAATGTGAAGCCCGGTCCGTGTGGGTCTCCGCCTCCTGAGCTATACCAGCCGTGTGGTCCAAGATGTGGGCGGAGTCTCAGTAACCCCTTGTCCCCATGCAGGCTGGTACAGTGTGAGTGTCCACCTCCTGAGCTATACCAGCCTGCGTGGTCCAGGATGTGGGCGGGGCCTCTGTAACCCCTTGTCCCCATGCAGACTGGTACAGTGTGAGTGTTCCACCTCCTGAGCTATACCAGCCTGCATGGTCCAGGATGTGGGCAGGGCCTCTGTAACCCCTTGTCCCCATGCAGGCTGGTACAGTGTGAGTGTCCACCTCCTGAGCTATACCAACCTGCATGGTCCAGGATGTGGGCGGGGCCTCTGTAACCCCTTGTCCCCATGCAGGCTGGTACAGTGTGAGTGTCCACCTCCTGAGCTATACCAGCCTGCATGGTCCAGGATGTGGGCGGGGCCTCTGTAACCCCTTGTCCCCATGCAGGCTGGTACAGTGTGAGTGTCCACCTCCTGAGCTATACCAGACTGCATGGTCCAGGATGTGGGCGGGGCCTCTGTAACCCCTTGTCCCCATGCAGGCTGGTACAGTGTGAGTGTCCACCTCCTGAGCTATACCAGCCTGCATGGTCCAGGATGTGGGCGGGGCCTCTGTAACCCCTTGTCCCCATGCATGCTGGTAAAGTGTGAGTCTCTGCCTCCAGAGCTATACCAGCCTGCATGGTCCAGGATGTGGGCAGGGCCTCAGTAACCCCTTGTGTCCCATGCAGGCTGGTACAGCCAGAATGTGAAGCCTGGTCCGTGTGAGTCTCCACCTCCTGAGCTATACCAGCCTGCGTGGTCCAGGTTGTGGACGGGGCCTCTGTAACCCCTTGTCCCCCATCACTACGGGAAATGGGTATAGGGGTACCAATGTAATATAGTTAAGTATAATTATAATTGTGAAATTTTACCTGTGATTTCTGGTAAGTGAGATTATCACTACGTTCATCACAATCATCTCTGGTCTTCATACCCATCACCTGCAGGAGGACCACAAGGGCTGAGGCCAGTGTCATGGCACCTGGTTTTGTTGGAGTTTTCCATGGAGAAAGAGGAAACAGCTGGACAAACAGAGAACCTCTTACAGCACAAGTGACTAAAACAGGAAACCTCATCTCATATCAGTGTTATCATAAAATACCCTTATCTGTGCAGACCGAGAATCTCCACCACATGCAGCAACTGCGCAACATCTCTGGTCCTTCACATCATCCCCGGAGTCCTCCACATCACATCCATCCTTTCAGATAACATAGCAACATTGCCGGGACATGGGAAGATAAAGAATCTCTGTAAGTACGTGGGAAGGGATATCTGTCGGGACGTGGGAAGAGATCTCTGCGGGTACGTGGGAAGGATCTCTGCCGGGATGTGGGAAGGGTTCTCTGCCAGGACCTGGGAAGGGATCTCTGCCAGGACCTGGGAAGGGATCTCTGCCGGGACATGGGAAGGAAAATCATCTCTGCCGGTATGTGGGAAGGGAAGGGATATCTGCCAGGTATATTGGAAGGAAAAGCATCTCTGACAGGATGTGGGAAGGGATATCTGCTGGGACAAGGGAAGGGATCTCTGCAGATACATGAGAAGGCAAGGGATCTCTACAGGAACGTGGGAAGGGAAGGGATCTCTGTTGGGATGTTGGAAGGGATTTCTGCAGGTACATGGGAAGGGATCTCTGCCGTGACGTTTAGAAGGGATCTTTGCCGGGATGTTGGAAGGAGAAGCATCTCTGCCGGGACGTGGGAATGTATCTCTGCCAAGACGGGGGAAAGGAAGGGATCTTTGCTGGGATGTGGGAAGGGTTCTCTGCCAGGACGTGGGAAGTTATCTCTACTGGGATATGGGAAGGGATCTCTGCAAGGACGTGGGAAGGGATATCTGCAAGGATGTGGGAAGAGATCTCTGCCAGGACGTGGGAAGGGATATCTGTCGGGACGTGGGAAGGGATCTCTGCTGGGACATGGGAAAGGGAACGATCTTTGCTGGGATGCGGGAAGGATCTCTGCTGGTATGTGGGAAGGGATCTCTGCCAGGATATGGGAAGGGATCTCTGCCAGGATGTGGGAAGAGAAGGGATCTCTGCAGGGATGTGGGAAGCGAGGGGATCTCTGCAGGGATGGGGAAGGAGAAGCATCTCTGCCAGGACATGGGAAGGGATCTCTCCCGGGATGTGGGAAGGGAAGGGATCTTTGCCAGGACGTGGGAAGGGTTCTCTGCCGGGACGTGGGAAGGGATCTCTCCCAGGATGTGGGAAGGGATCTTTGCCAGGATGTGGGAAGGGATCTCTACCGGGATGTGGGAAGGGATCTCTGCCGGGACGTGGGAAGGGATCTCTGCCAGGGAGTGGGAAGGGATCTCTGCTAGGATGTGGGGAGGGATCTCTGCCAGGATGTGGGAAGGGATCTCTGCCGGGACGTGGGAAGGGATCTCTGCCAGGACATGGGAAGGGATCTCTCCCGGGACATGGGAAGGGATCTTTGCCAGGGCGTGGGAAGGGATCTCTGCCAGGATGTGGGGAGGGATCTCTGCCAGGACGTGGGAAGGGATCTCTGCCAGGACATGGGAAGGGATCTTTGCCAGAGTCTGGGAAGGGATCTCTGCAGGGATGTGGGAAGGGATCTCTGCAGGGATGTGAAAAGAGAAGGAATCTCTGCCGGGATGTGGGAAGGGATCTCTGCAGGGATGTGGAAAGAGAAGGAATCTCTGCCGGGATGTGGGAAGGAATCTCTGCCGGGATGTGGGAAGGGAAGGAATCTCTGCCGGGATGTGGGAAGGTAAGGAATCTCTGCCGGGATGTGGGAAGGGAAGGAATCTCTGCCGGGATGTGGGAAGGGAAGGGATCTCTGCCGGGATGTGGGAAGGGAAGGGATCTCTGCAGGGATGTGGAAAGGGAAGGAGAAGCACCTCTGCCAGTACATGGGAAGGAGAAGCATCTCTGCCAGGACATGGGAAGGGATCTCTGCAGGGACATGGGAAGGGATCTCTGCAGGGAGGTGGAAGGAGAATGCAGACAACATGAGCATGATCAGGTGGTGGTCAGAGAAGGGGTGAGATGTCCAGGTCACTGAAGGTGGTGGACTTGGCATGTCTACTGGTTATGTGTTCTCCTCTATGTGCCCTGGCCCAGGTCTGTACTGGTTATCTGCTCTCCACTATGTGCCCTGACCCCGGTCTGTACTGGTTATCTGCTCTCCACTATGTGCCCTGACCCTAGTCTGTACTGGTTATCTGTTCTCTACTATGTGTCCTGGCCCTAGTCTGTACTGGTTATCTGCTCTCCACTATGTGCCCTGGCCTGTACTGGTTATCTGTTCTCCACTATTTGTCCTGGCCCTAGTCTGTACTGGTTATCTGTTCTCCACTATTTGTCCTGGCCCTAGTCTGTACTGGTTATCTGTTCTCCACTATTTGTCCTGGCCCTAGTCTGTACTGGTTATCTGTTCTCCACTATGTGTCCTGACCCTAGTCTGTACTGGTTATCTGTTCTCCACTATTTGTCCTGGCCCTAGTCTGTACTGGTTATCTGTTCTCCACTAGGTGTCCTGGCCCTGGTCTGTGCTGGTTATCTGTTCTCCACTAGGTGTCCTGGCCCTGGTCTGTGCTGGTTATCTGTTCTCCACTAGGTGTCCTGGCCCTAGTCTGTACTGGTTATCTGTTCTCCACTATGTGCCCTGGCTCTGGTCTGTACTGGTTATCTGTTCTCCACTATGTGCCCTGGCCTGTGCTGGTTATCTGTTCTCCACTATGTGTCCTGGCTCTGGTCTGTACTGGTTATCTGTTCTCCACTATGTGCCCTGGCCCTGGTCTGTACTGGTTATCTGTTCTCCACTATGGGTACTGGCCCCAGTCTGTACTGGTTATCTGTTCTCCACTATGTATCCTGGTCCCAGTCTGTACTGGTTATCTGTTCTCCACTATGTGTCCTGGACTGTACTAGTTATCTGTTCTCCTCTATGTGTCCTGGCTCTGCTCTGGTCTGTACTGGTTATCGGCTCTCCACTATGTGCCCTGGCCCGTGCTGGTTATCGGCTCTCCACTATGTGCCCTGGCCTGTGCTGGTTATCGGCTCTCCACTATGTGTCCTGGCCCTGGTCTGTACTGGTTACCTGTTCTCCTCTATGTGTCCTGGCTCTGCTCTGGTCTGTACTGGTTATCTGTTCTCCTCTATGTGTCCTGGTCCCAGTCTGTACTGGTTATCTGTTCTCCTCTATGTGTCCTGGCTCTGCTCTGGTCTGTACTGGTTATCTGTTCTCCTCTATGTGTCCTGGCTCTGCTCTGGTCTGTACTGGTTATCTGTTCTCCTCTATGTGTCCTGGCTCTGCTCTGGTCTATACTGGTTATCTGTTCTCCTCTATGTGTCCTGGCTCTGCTCTGGTCTATACTGGTTATCTGTTCTCCTCTATGTGTCCTGGCTCTGCTCTGGTCTGTACTGGTTATCTGTTCTCCTCTATGTGTCCTGGCTCTGCTCTGGTCTGTACTGGTTATCGGCTCTCCACTATGTGCCCTGGCCTGTGCTGGTTATCGGCTCTCCACTATGTGCCCTGGCCTGTGCTGGTTATCGGCTCTCCACTATGTGTCCTGGCCCTGGTCTGTACTGGTTACCTGTTCTCCTCTATGTGTCCTGGCTCTGCTCTGGTCTGTACTGGTTATCTGTTCTCCTCTATGTGTCCTGGTCCCAGTCTGTACTGGTTATCTGTTCTCCTCTATGTGTCCTGGCTCTGCTCTGGTCTGTACTGGTTATCTGTTCTCCTCTATGTGTCCTGGCTCTGCTCTGGTCTGTACTGGTTATCTGTTCTCCTCTATGTGTCCTGGCTCTGCTCTGGTCTATACTGGTTATCTGTTCTCCTCTATGTGTCCTGGCTCTGCTCTGGTCTATACTGGTTATCTGTTCTCCTCTATGTGTCCTGGTCCCAGTCTGTACTGGTTATCTGTTCTCCACTATGTGTCCTGGACTGTACTGGTTATCTGTTCTCCTCTATGTGTCCTGGCTCTGCTCTGGTCTGTACTGGTTATCTGTTCTCCTCTATGTGTCCTGGCGGTGGTCTGTACGGGTTGTCTGTGGCAGTCACAGACAGTCCCTCTTGCCGGTTCCATAGCAGAAGGTATAGAAAGTCAGACGTTTGTAGAAGAAGTGCCCAGCTTTTGCTATAACAGAAAATTAGTCAGAAGTGTGAAATTGCTGCAATACGTCATTGTTTTTGCAGAAAGGTCACAGAACTGACTGATAACAACAGTCTGCAAATATTTAAACACTTGGCATTATTCTGAGCAAACAATCTGCAGAACTTCATCAAACCCCAAATTCCAAACCACAAGCAGATCTTTAAATATTTAATCTGTCCGAAAATTCATCCTTTCTTTGTATCCTTTCCCGACCGATAACCATATAGCGATAACACAGAGAGATAGCGGCCATATCCCCTCCTGGGGCAAATTCCACCAACCAGATCTATATATAGGGAGATGTTCTGTATACAACACAAAGCTTATCTGTAACACTACATTCTCGCCAGAGAGAGAGCCTTGTATTACCAGAAGAGTGCAGCAGCACAGAGTATATCAGGAGAGGAGAGTCAGAGGATGGAGCAGAGTCCTCCAGCAGCACAGAGTATATCAGGAGAGGAGGGTTGGATAGAGGAAGGAGCAGAGTCCTCCAGCAGCACAGAGTATATCAGGAGAGGAGAGTTAGAGGAAGGAGCAGAGTCCTCCAGCTGCACAGAGTATATCAGGAGAGGAGAGTTAGAGGAAGGAGCAGAGTCCTCCAGCAGCACAGAGTATATCAGGAGAGGAGAGTTAGAGGAAGGAGCAGAGTCCTCCAGCAGCACAGAGTATATCAGGAGAGGAGAGTTAGAGGGAGGAGCAGAGTCCTCCAGCAGCACAGAGTATACCAGGAGAGGAGGGTTAGATAGAGGATGGAGCAGAGTCCTTCAGCAGCACAGAGTATGTCAGGAGAGGAGTGTTAGAGGGAGGAGCAGAGTCCTCCAGCAGCACAGAGTATATCAGGAGAGGAGAGTTAGAGGGAGGAGCAGAGTCCTCCAGCAGCACAGAGTATACCAGGAGAGGAGGGTTAGATAGAGGATGGAGCAGAGTCCTCCAGCAGCACAGAGTATGTCAGGAGAGGAGTGTTAGAGGGAGGAGCAGAGTCCTCCAGCAGCACAGAGTATATCAGGAGAGGAGAGTTAGAGGGAGGAGCAGAGTCCTCCAGCAGCACAGAGTATACCAGGAGAGGAGGGTTAGATAGAGGATGGAGCAGAGTCCTCCAGCAGCACAGCGTATATCAGGAAGGGAGAGTTAGATAGAGGAAGGAGCAGAGTCCTCCAGCAGCACAGAGTATATCAGGAGAGGAGAGTTAGATAGAGGAGGATCAGAGTCCTCCAGCAGCACAGAGTATATCAGGAGAGGAGAGTTAGATAGAGGAAGGAGCAGAGACCTCCAGCAGCACAGAGTGTATCAGGAGAGGGGAGTTAGAGGAAGGAGCAGAGACCTCCAGCAGCACATAGTGTATCAGGAGAGGACAGTTAGATAGAGGGAGGAGCAGAGTCCTCCAGCAGCACGGAGTATATCAGGAGAGGAGTGTTAGAGGGAGGAGCAGAGTCCTCCAGCAGCACAGAGTATATCAGGAGAGGAGAGTTAGAGGGAGGAGCAGAGTCCTCCAGCAGCACAGAGTATGTCAGGAGAGGAGTGTTAGAGGGAGGAGCAGAGTCCTCCAGCAGCACAGAGTATATCAGGAGAGGAGAGTTAGAGGGAGGAGCAGAGTCCTCCAGCAGCACAGAGTATACCAGGAGAGGAGGGTTAGATAGAGGATGGAGCAGAGTCCTCCAGCAGCACAGCGTATATCAGGAAGGGAGAGTGAGATAGAGGAAGGAGCAGAGTCCTCCAGCAGCACAGAGTATATCAGGAGAGGAGAGTTAGAGGGAGGAGCAGAGTCCTCCAGCAGCACAGAGTATGTCAGGAGAGGAGTGTTAGAGGGAGGAGCAGAGTCCTCCAGCAGCACAGAGTATATCAGGAGAGGAGAGTTAGAGGGAGGAGCAGAGTCCTCCAGCAGCACAGAGTATGTCAGGAGAGGAGTGTTAGAGGGAGGAGCAGAGTCCTCCAGCAGCACAGAGTATATCAGGAGAGGAGAGTTAGAGGGAGGAGCAGAGTCCTCCAGCAGCACAGAGTATACCAGGAGAGGAGGGTTAGATAGAGGATGGAGCAGAGTCCTCCAGCAGCACAGCGTATATCAGGAAGGGAGAGTTAGATAGAGGAAGGAGCAGAGTCCTCCAGCAGCACAGAGTATATCAGGAGAGGAGAGTTAGATAGAGGAGGATCAGAGTCCTCCAGCAGCACAGAGTATTTCAGGAGAGGAGAGTTAGATAGAGGAAGGAGCAGAGACCTCCAGCAGCACAGAGTGTATCAGGAGAGGGGAGTTAGAGGAAGGAGCAGAGACCTCCAGCAGCACATAGTGTATCAGGAGAGGACAGTTAGATAGAGGGAGGAGCAGAGTCCTCCAGCAGCACGGAGTATATCAGGAGAGGAGAGTTAGATAGAGGAAGGAGCAGAGTCCTCCAGCAGCACAGAGTATATCAGGAGAGGAGAGTTAGATAGAGGAGGGAGCAGAGTCCTCCAACAGCACAGAGTATATCAGGAGAGGAGGGTTAGATATAGGAAGGAGCAGAGTCCTCCAGCAGCACAGAGTATATCAGGAGAGGAGAGTTAGATAGAGGAGGATCAGAGTCCTCCAGCAGCACAGAGTATTTCAGGAGAGGAGAGTTAGATAGAGGAAGGAGCAGAGACCTCCAGCAGCACAGAGTGTATCAGGAGAGGGGAGTTAGAGGAAGGAGCAGAGACCTCCAGCAGCACATAGTGTATCAGGAGAGGACAGTTAGATAGAGGGAGGAGCAGAGTCCTCCAGCAGCACGGAGTATATCAGGAGAGGAGAGTTAGATAGAGGAAGGAGCAGAGTCCTCCAGCAGCACAGAGTATATCAGGAGAGGAGAGTTAGATAGAGGAGGGAGCAGAGTCCTCCAGCAGCACAGAGTATATCAGGAGAGGAGGGTTAGATATAGGAAGGAGCAGAGTCCTCCAGCAGCACAGAGTATATCAGGAGAGGAGAGTTAGAGGAAGGAGCAGAGTCCTCCAGCAGCACAGAGTATATCAGGAGAGGAGAGTTAGATAGAGGAGGATCAGAGTCCTCCAGCAGCACAGAGTATTTCAGGAGAGGAGAGTTAGATAGAGGAAGGAGCAGAGACCTCCAGCAGCACAGAGTGTATCAGGAGAGGGGAGTTAGAGGAAGGAGCAGAGACCTCCAGCAGCACATAGTGTATCAGGAGAGGACAGTTAGATAGAGGGAGGAGCAGAGTCCTCCAGCAGCACGGAGTATATCAGGAGAGGAGAGTTAGATAGAGGAAGGAGCAGAGTCCTCCAGCAGCACAGAGTATATCAGGAGAGGAGAGTTAGATAGAGGAGGGAGCAGAGTCCTCCAACAGCACAGAGTATATCAGGAGAGGAGGGTTAGATATAGGAAGGAGCAGAGTCCTCCAGCAGCACAGAGTATATCAGGAGAGGAGAGTTAGATAGAGGAGGATCAGAGTCCTCCAGCAGCACAGAGTATTTCAGGAGAGGAGAGTTAGATAGAGGAAGGAGCAGAGACCTCCAGCAGCACAGAGTGTATCAGGAGAGGGGAGTTAGAGGAAGGAGCAGAGACCTCCAGCAGCACATAGTGTATCAGGAGAGGACAGTTAGATAGAGGGAGGAGCAGAGTCCTCCAGCAGCACGGAGTATATCAGGAGAGGAGAGTTAGATAGAGGAAGGAGCAGAGTCCTCCAGCAGCACAGAGTATATCAGGAGAGGAGAGTTAGATAGAGGAGGGAGCAGAGTCCTCCAGCAGCACAGAGTATATCAGGAGAGGAGGGTTAGATATAGGAAGGAGCAGAGTCCTCCAGCAGCACAGAGTATATCAGGAGAGGAGAGTTAGAGGAAGGAGCAGAGTCCTCCAGCAGCACAGAGTATATCAGGAGAGGAGAGTTAGATAGAGGAGGATCAGAGTCCTCCAGCAGCACAGAGTATTTCAGGAGAGGAGAGTTAGATAGAGGAAGGAGCAGAGACCTCCAGCAGCACAGAGTGTATCAGGAGAGGGGAGTTAGAGGAAGGAGCAGAGACCTCCAGCAGCACATAGTGTATCAGGAGAGGACAGTTAGATAGAGGGAGGAGCAGAGTCCTCCAGCAGCACGGAGTATATCAGGAGAGGAGAGTTAGATAGAGGAAGGAGCAGAGTCCTCCAGCAGCACAGAGTATATCAGGAGAGGAGAGTCAGAGGATGGAGCAGAGTCCTCCAGCAGCACAGAGTGTATCAGGAGAGGAGAGTCAGAGGAAGGAGCAGAGTCCTCCAGCAGCACAGAGTGTATCAGGAGAGGAGGGTTAGATAGAGGAAGGAGCAGAGTTCTCCAGCAGCACAGAGTATATCAGGAGAGGAGAGTTAGAGGGAGGAGCAGAGTCCTCCAGCAGCACAGAGTATACCAGGAGAGGAGGGTTAGATAGAGGATGGAGCAGAGTCCTCCAGCAGCACAGCGTATATCAGGAAGGGAGAGTTAGATAGAGGAAGGAGCAGAGTCCTCCAGCAGCACAGAGTATATCAGGAGAGGAGAGTTAGATAGAGGAGGATCAGAGTCCTCCAGCAGCACAGAGTATTTCAGGAGAGGAGAGTTAGATAGAGGAAGGAGCAGAGACCTCCAGCAGCACAGAGTGTATCAGGAGAGGGGAGTTAGAGGAAGGAGCAGAGACCTCCAGCAGCACATAGTGTATCAGGAGAGGACAGTTAGATAGAGGGAGGAGCAGAGTCCTCCAGCAGCACGGAGTATATCAGGAGAGGAGTGTTAGAGGGAGGAGCAGAGTCCTCCAGCAGCACAGAGTATATCAGGAGAGAAGAGTTAGAGGGAGGAGCAGAGTCCTCCAGCAGCACAGAGTTTGTCAGGAGAGGAGTGTTAGAGGGAGGAGCAGAGTCCTCCAGCAGCACAGAGTATATCAGGAGAGGAGAGTTAGAGGGAGGAGCAGAGTCCTCCAGCAGCACAGAGTATACCAGGAGAGGAGGGTTAGATAGAGGATGGAGCAGAGTCCTCCAGCAGCACAGCGTATATCAGGAAGGGAGAGTTAGATAGAGGAAGGAGCAGAGTCCTCCAGCAGCACAGAGTATATCAGGAGAGGAGAGTTGGATAGAGGAGGATCAGAGTCCTCCAGCAGCACAGAGTATTTCAGGAGAGGAGAGTTAGATAGAGGAAGGAGCAGAGACCTCCAGCAGCACAGAGTGTATCAGGAGAGGGGAGTTAGAGGAAGGAGCAGAGACCTCCAGCAGCACATAGTGTATCAGGAGAGGACAGTTAGATAGAGGGAGGAGCAGAGTCCTCCAGCAGCACGGAGTATATCAGGAGAGGAGAGTTAGATAGAGGAAGGAGCAGAGTCCTCCAGCAGCACAGAGTATATCAGGAGAGGAGAGTTAGATAGAGGAGGGAGCAGAGTCCTCCAACAGCACAGAGTATATCAGGAGAGGAGGGTTAGATATAGGAAGGAGCAGAGTCCTCCAGCAGCACAGAGTATATCAGGAGAGGAGAGTTAGAGGAAGGAGCAGAGTCCTCCAGCAGCACAGAGTATATCAGGAGAGGAGAGTTAGATAGAGGAGGATCAGAGTCCTCCAGCAGCACAGAGTATTTCAGGAGAGGAGAGTTAGATAGAGGAAGGAGCAGAGACCTCCAGCAGCACAGAGTGTATCAGGAGAGGGGAGTTAGAGGAAGGAGCAGAGACCTCCAGCAGCACATAGTGTATCAGGAGAGGACAGTTAGATAGAGGGAGGAGCAGAGTCCTCCAGCAGCACGGAGTATATCAGGAGAGGAGAGTTAGATAGAGGAAGGAGCAGAGTCCTCCAGCAGCACAGAGTATATCAGGAGAGGAGAGTCAGAGGATGGAGCAGAGTCCTCCAGCAGCACAGAGTGTATCAGGAGAGGAGAGTCAGAGGAAGGAGCAGAGTCCTCCAGCAGCACAGAGTGTATCAGGAGAGGAGGGTTAGATAGAGGAAGGAGCAGAGTTCTCCAGCAGCACAGAGTATATCAGGAGAGGAGGGTTAGAGGAAGGAGCAGAGTCCTCCAGCAGTACAGAGTATATCAGGAGAGGAGAGTTAGAGGAAGGAGCAGAGTCCTCCAGCAGCACAGAGTATATCAGGAGAGGAGGGTTAGATAGAGGAAGGAGCAGAGTCCTCCAGCAGCACAGAGTGTATCAGGAGAGGAGAGTCAGAGGATGGAGCAGAGTCCTCCAGCAGCACAGAGTGTATCAGGAGAGGAGGGTTAGATAGAGGAAGGAGCAGAGTTCTCCAGCAGCACAGAGTATATCAGGAGAGGAGGGTTAGAGGAAGGAGCAGAGTCCTCCAGCAGTACAGAGTATATCAGGAGAGGAGAGTTAGAGGAAGGAGCAGAGTCCTCCAGCAGCACAGAGTATATCAGGAGAGGAGGGTTAGATAGAGGAAGGAGCAGAGTCCTCCAGCAGCACAGAGTGTATCAGGAGAGGAGAGTCAGAGGATGGAGCAGAGTCCTCCAGCAGCACAGAGTGTATCAGGAGAGGAGGGTTAGATAGAGGAAGGAGCAGAGTTCTCCAGCAGCACAGAGTATATCAGGAGAGGAGGGTTAGAGGAAGGAGCAGAGTCCTCCAGCAGTACAGAGTATATCAGGAGAGGAGAGTTAGAGGAAGGAGCAGAGTCCTCCAGCAGCACAGAGTATATCAGGAGAGGAGGGTTAGATAGAGGAAGGAGCAGAGTCCTCCAGCAGCACAGAGTATATCAGGAGAGGAGAGTTAGAGGAAGGAGCAGAGTCCTCCAGCAGCACAGAGTATATCAGGAGAGGAGAGTTACAGGAAGGAGCAGAGTCCTCCAGCAGCACAGAGTATATCAGGAGAGGAGGGTTAGAGGAAGGAGCAGAGTCCTCCAGCAGCACAGAGTGTATCAGGAGAGGAGAGTCAGAGGATGGAGCAGAGTCCTCCAGCAGCACAGAGTGTATCAGGAGAGGAGGGTTAGATAGAGGAAGGAGCAGAGTTCTCCAGCAGCACAGAGTATATCAGGAGAGGAGGGTTAGAGAAAGGAGCAGAGTCCTGCAGCAGCACAGAGTATATCAGGAGAGGAGGGTTAGATAGAGGAAGGAGCAGAGTCCTCCAGCAGCACAGAGTATATCAGGAGAGGAGGGTTAGAGGAAGGAGCAGAGTCCTCCAGCAGCACGGAGTATATCAGGAGAGGAGGGTTAGAGAAAGGAGCAGAGTCCTGCAGCAGCACAGAGTATATCAGGAGAGGAGGGTTAGATAGAGGAAGGAGCAGAGTCCTCCAGCTGCACAGAGTATATCAGGAGAGGAGAGTTAGAGGAAGGAGCAGAGTCCTCCAGCAGCACAGAGTATATCAGGAGAGGAGAGTTAGAGGAAGGAGCAGAGTCCTCCAGCAGCACGGAGTATATCAGGAGAGGAGGGTTAGAGAAAGGAGCAGAGTCCTGCAGCAGCACAGAGTATATCAGGAGAGGAGGGTTAGATAGAGGAAGGAGCAGAGTCCTCCAGCAGCACAGAGTATATCAGGAGAGGAGGGTTAGATAGAGGAAGGAGCAGAGTCCTCCAGCAGCACAGAGTATATCAGGAGAGGAGGGTTAGATAGAGGAAGGAGCAGAGTCCTCCAGCAGCACGGAGTATATCAGGAGAGGAGGGTTAGAGAAAGGAGCAGAGTCCTGCAGCAGCACAGAGTATATCAGGAGAGGAGGGTTAGATAGAGGAAGGAGCAGAGTCCTCCAGCTGCACAGAGTATATCAGGAGAGGAGAGTTAGAGGAAGGAGCAGAGTCCTCCAGCAGCACAGAGTATATCAGGAGAGGAGAGCTAGAGGAAGGAGCAGAGTCCTCCAGCAGCACAGAGTATATCAGGAGAGGAGGGTTAGAGAAAGGAGCAGAGTCCTGCAGCAGCACAGAGTATATCAGGAGAGGAGGGTTAGATAGAGGAAGGAGCAGAGTCCTCCAGCAGCACAGAGTATATCAGGAGAGGAGGGTTAGATAGAGGAAGGAGCAGAGTCCTCCAGCAGCACAGAGTATATCAGGAGAGGAGGGTTAGATAGAGGAAGGAGCAGAGTCCTCCAGCAGCACAGAGTATATCAGGAGAGGAGGGTTAGAGGAAGAAGCAGAGTCCTCCAGCAGCACAGAGTATATCAGGAGAGGAGAGAGTTACAGGAAGGAGCAGAGTCCTCCAGCAGCACAGAGTCTATCAGGAGAGGAGAGTTAGAGGAAGGAGCAGAGTCCTCCAGCAGCACAGAGTATATCAGGAGAGGAGGGTCAGAGGATGGAGCAGAGTCCTCCAGCAGCACAGAGTATATCAGGAGAGGAGGGTCAGAGGATGGAGCAGAGTCATCCAGCAGCACAGAGTATATCAGGAGAGGAGGGTTAGATAGAGGAAGGAGCAGAGTCCTCCAGCAGCACAGAGTATATCAGGAGAGGAGAGTTAGATAGAGGAAGGAGCAGAGTCCTCCAGCAGCACGGAGTATATCAGGAGAGGAGAGTTAGAGGAAGGAGCAGAGTCCTCCAGCAGCACAGAGTACATCAGTAGAGGAGGGTTAGATAGAGGAAGGAGCAGAGTCCTCCAGCAGCACATAGTGTATCAGGAGAGGACAGTTAGATAGAGGGAGGAGCAGAGTCCTCCAGCAGCACATAGTGTATCAGGAGAGGACAGTTAGATAGAGGGAGGAGCAGAGTCCTCCAGCAGCACGGAGTATATCAGGAGAGGAGAGTTAGATAGAGGGAGGAGCAGAGTCCTCCAGCACCACGGAGTATATCAGGAGAGGAGGGTTAGATAGAGGAAGGAGCAGAGTCCTCCAGCAGCACAGAGTATATCAGGAAGGGAGAGTTAGATAGAGGATGGAGCAGAGTCCTCCAGCAGCACAGCGTATATCAGGAAGGGAGAGTTAGATAGAGGAAGGAGCAGAGTCCTCCAGCAGCACAGAGTATATCAGGAGAGGAGAGTTAGATAGAGGAGGATCAGAGTCCTCCAGCAGCACAGAGTATTTCAGGAGAGGAGAGTTAGATAGAGGAAGGAGCAGAGACCTCCAGCAGCACAGAGTGTATCAGGAGAGGGGAGTTAGAGGAAGGAGCAGAGACCTCCAGCAGCACAGAGTATATCGGGAGAGGAGAGTTAGATAGAGGAGGATCAGAGTCCTCCAGCAGCACATAGTGTATCAGGAGAGGACAGTTAGATAGAGGGAGGAGCAGAGTCCTCCAGCAGCACGGAGTATATCAGGAGAGGAGAGTTAGATAGAGGAAGGAGCAGAGTCCTCCAGCAGCACAGAGTATATCAGGAGAGGAGGGTTAGATAGAGGAAGGAGCAGAGTCCTCCAGCAGCACAGAGTATATCAGGAGAGGAGAGTTAGAGGAAGGAGCAGAGACCTCCAGCAGCACAGAGTATATCAGGAGAGGAGAGTTAGATAGAGGAAGGAGCAGAGTCCTCCAACAGCACAGAGTATATCAGGAGAGGAGAGTTAGAGGAAGGAGCAGAGTCCTCCAGCAGTACAAAGTATTTCAGGAGAGGAGAGTTAGAGGAAGGAGCAGAGTCCTCCAGCAGCACAGAGTATATCAGGAGAGGAGAGTTAGATGGAGGAAGGAGCAGAGTCCTCCAGCAGCACAGAGTGTATCAGGAGAGGAGAGTTAGAGGAAGGAGCAGAGACCTCCAGCAGCACAGAGTATATCAGGAGAGGAGAGTTAGATAGAGGTAGGAGCAGAGTCCTCCAGCAGCACAGAGTATATCAGGAGAGGAGAGTTAGAGGGAGGAGCAGAGTCTTCCAGCAGCACAGAGTATATCAGGAGAGGGGAGATAGATAGATGAAGGAGCAGAGTCCTCCAGTAGCACAGAGTATAGTAGGAGAGGATAATTGGATAGAGGAAGGAGCAGAGTCCTCCAGCAGCACAGAGTATATCAGGAGAGGAGAGTTAGAGGAAGGAGCAGAGACCTCCAGCAGCACAGAGTATATCAGGAGAGGAGAGTTAGATAGAGGAAGGAGCAGAGTCCTCCAGCAGCACAGAGTATATCAGGAGAGGAGAGTTAGAGGAAGGAGCAGAGTCCTCCAGCAGTACAAAGTATATCAGGAGAGGAGAGTTAGAGGAAGGAGCAGAGTCCTCCAGCAGCACAGAGTATATCAGGAGAGGAGAGTTAGATGGAGGAAGGAGCAGAGTCCTCCAGCAGCACAGAGTGTATCAGGAGAGGAGAGTTAGAGGAAGGAGCAGAGACCTCCAGCAGCACAGAGTATATCAGGAGAGGAAAGTTAGATAGAGGTAGGAGCAGAGTCCTCCAGCAGCACAGAGTATATCAGGAGAGGAGAGTTAGAGGGAGGAGCAGAGTCCTCCAGCAGCACATAGTGTATCAGGAGAGGACAGTTAGATAGAGCATAGGTTCTCAACACGTGGTACGCGTACCCCAGGGGGTACTTCTGATAGTTCCAGGGGGTACTCAGGCTTGATAAACTTAACCAAGAATAACAAATGTAGAGTTTTAGAAAATTATAAATCTTATTTTAACAACACCAAATTAGTATTTTAGCTAGTTAAAAGCAATTGTAAATGCTTGGAAATGGTTTAGAACCAGTTATCATGTACTACGATTAAATATATATTTGTCAAGGGGTACTTGTGATAATGTTTACTATGCCAGGGGGTACTTGGTGAGTACAGGGTTTTAAAAGGGGTACATACCAATAAAATGTTGAGAAACACTGAGATAGAGGGAGGAGCAGAGTCCTCCAGCAGCACGGAGTATATCAGGAGAGGAGAGTTAGATAGAGGAAGGAGCAGAGTCCTCCAGCAGCACATAGTATATCAGGAAGGGAGAGTTAGATAGAGGAGGATCAGAGTCCTCCAGCAGCACAGAGTATATCAGGAAGGGAGAGTTAGATAGAGGATGGAGCAGAGTCCTCCAGCAGCACAGCGTATATCAGGAAGGGAGAGTTAGATAGAGGAAGGAGCAGAGTCCTCCAGCAGCACAGAGTATATCAGGAGAGGAGAGTTAGATAGAGGAGGATCAGAGTCCTCCAGCAGCACAGAGTATTTCAGGAGAGGAGAGTTAGATAGAGGAAGGAGCAGAGACCTCCAGCAGCACAGAGTGTATCAGGAGAGGGGAGTTAGAGGAAGGAGCAGAGTCCTCCTGCAGCACAGAGTATTTCAGGAGAGGAGAGTTAGATAGAGGAAGGAGCAGAGTCCTCCAGCAGCACAGAGTATATCAGGAGAGGAGAATTAGAGGAAGGAGCAGTGTCCTCCAGCAGCACAGAGTATATCAGAAGAGGAGAGTTAGATAGAGGAAGGAGCAGAGACCTCCAGCAGCACAGAGTGTATCAGGAGAGGGGAGTTAGAGGAAGGAGCAGAGTCCTCCAGCAGCACAGAGTATATCAGGAGAGGAGAATTAGAGGAAGGAGCAGAGTCCTCCAGCAGCACAGAGTATATCAGAAGAGGAGAGTTAGATAGAGAAAGGAGCAGAGTCCTCCAGCAGCACAGAGTATATCAGAAGAGGAGAGTTAGATAGAGAAAGGAGCAGAGTCCTCCAGCAGCACAGAGTATATCAGGAGAGGAGAGTTAGATAGAGGAAGGAGCAGAGTTCTCCAGCAGCACAGAGTATATCAGGAGAGGAGAGTTAGATAGAGGAAGGAGCAGAGTCCTCCAGCAGCACAGAGTATATCAGGAGAGGGGAGTTAGAGGAAGGAGCAGAGTCCTCCAGCAGCACAGAGTATATCAGGAGAGGAGAGTTAGATAGAGGAAGGAGCAGAGTTCTCCAGCAGCACAGAGTATATCAGGAGAGGAGAGTTAGATAGAGGAAGGAGCAGAGTCCTCCAGCAGCACAGAGTATATCAGGAGAGGAGAGTTAGATAGAGGAAGGACGCAAAAAAAGTGGGATCAGCGCATCACCAGGCCGCCTCTGAATGGCCTCAGCTCAGAGATGCGCTGAGCCCCCCCAGAAACTGCAAATGCACCTTGAACCCAAACAGAGGCTCTGCATATACGCCAAAGGAAAACTATTAAGTGGGAGCAGCTGACCAGAAATAAATCAATCAAACATAGCAAAGAAATTTGCAATTTGTTAGGTACTTGTCCCTCCTCCACGGGAGGAAAGACTTCTTCGACAGTGGGAGGGACAAGTACCTAACAAATTGCAAATTGTTAGCGGAAACTAACATCCTCCAAGTGGTAGACAGGTCATGTGTATGCTCATTGTGTATTTAAATCCCATGAGTGGGGTGTGCACTTTTTTGCAGGTAAGCACTCATCTGTTTTTAAGTAGCGCTGTTCATTTCTTTGCTATGTTAGATAGAGGAAGGAGCAGAGTCCTCCAGCAGCACAGAGTATATCAGGAGAGGAGAGTTAGATAGA
>NC_090657.1:225556631-225711631 GCF_040937935.1 Hyperolius riggenbachi | reverse complement strand
TTAGGAGTGGTAGGATAGATACAATTGTTTATCTGGTCAGTTTATTTTCGCCGAGGGTCTCCTTTAAAGCGTGTGTCTGGCTCACTGCGGCGCTGACATCAGTTCTCGCGGCGGTATCCAAGCAGTAGGAGCGATGTTATCAATTAGGACAAGGCTTTTAATTCCCGGGAAGAGGGGAACAGATGCCCTGACAGGAAGCCTTTACTTATTGCTGGGCTGAGGTGGAAACCTCCAGGTCTCCAGGCTGCTGCGACAACAATGGCAGCGATTGTGCCTCCGCCATCCTCTCCGCACAAGCGCTGGCTTATTTTTAGGGTATAATTTCATATTTGGCAGCCGCCGCACATTGCGAGATGTCATTTGTGGCATTAAACCCACCGCAATTGAGCAAGGATAAATATTTAGCGGATTACTCGCAATGAGGCGGAGAAGTGGGGTTTGTGGGGGAGGCCAGGACGAGCCGCAGACACACAACCCACTCCCAGGATAAAGGGTGACCCCGCCTGCATGCCAGGCACACTTTGAGCTGAATTCACATGGATGAGTCTGCACAGGCTCTTGAAGTATTCTCTGGCCGTGATGCACTGAAATGTTCTCACTCCGGTAAAGTTTCCATGCAGAGGGAGCGCACAACAATAACCATAGCTCATACTGAGGCAGCACCGCACGTTAACCAATCAGTGGCAGGTGCGTTACCGGGTAGCTATGGTAACGCACATTCATTGATTAATGTGAGGTGTCCCTGGCATTGGTAATGGTAAAACTGCTGCACATTCACATAGCACAATTATGTACATCGCCTGTACGATGCCAGCATAACGCGCATTACTGAAACTGCACGTTCAAGAAATAGCCAGCAAGTTGTGTACCTAACAGGCGTGGCCAGGGGCGTAACTGCAACTCACGGGGCACCACAGAAAAACTGAAAAAATGGCCACAGAACGATAATGAGAGGTGTGTGAGGCAACCATGATCCAGGGATCGTCCACAAGAAGTCTCGGAGGAGATCTAGGTATATTCTCATGGTAAGCACCACATGACATGAAGTCATATAGAATCATAATAGGAGCTGTGGGAGGTAGCCATGGTCCAGGGATCCGCACTGGAGATCCCTTCCACCAGAAGTCTCGGAGGGATCTAGATGTATTCTCATAGTGAGGGCCACACGACACGTAGCCACAGAACGATAATGTGAGGTGTATGAGACAATCATGATCCAGGGATCCGCACTGGAGATCCCTTCCACCAGAAGTCTCGGAGGGATCTAGATGTATTATCATAGTGAGGGCCACAAGACACGTAGACACAGAACGATAATGTGAGGTGTGTGAGACAACCATAATCTAGGGAGCTGGACTGGAGATTACCTTCCGTCAGAAGTCTCAGAGGGGATCTAGATGTATCCTCATAGTGAGGGCCACATGACACGTAGCCACAGAAAAATGAGAGGTGTGTGAGACAATCATGATCCAGAGATCCGCACTGGAGATCCCTTCCACCAGAAGTCTCGGAGGGATCTAGATGTATTCTCATAGTGAGGGCCACACGACATGTAGGCACAGAACGATAATGAGAGGTGTGTGAGACAACCATGATCTGGGGATCCGCACCGGAGATCCCATCCGTCAGAAGTCTCAGAGAAGATCTAGTCGTATCCCCATGGTGACCACACGACATGAAGCCATAGAATTATAATAGGAGCTGTGGAAGGTAGCCATGATCTAGAGATCTGGACTGGAGATCGCTTCCATCAGAAGTCTTGGAGGAGATCTAGGTGTATTCTCATGGTGAAGACCACACAACATGAAGCCAAAGAATCATAATAGCATCTGTGTGAAGCATCATGGACTAAAAACATCAGAAAGGTCAATACAGCTCCTCAACTTTGCATTTAAAGTCAATTCCGCATACAGTGTGCAAAGTAATGGAAGTAAATTTGGATGTTGTCTGTAAACCTTTGTTCTTTTTATTTACATACTATACTCTATAATGATGATATCTATTATAGCATTAGAAAACATGGTAGGGTATTGGAATCTTCCAACTACGCAGACAATCTGCTCCTCACAATAGATCTGGATCACAGTCCAGAAGATGCAACACAAGGCTTAATGCTGTCGCCTCTTCTCCAAATAATAAAAATAATTATATATACTGTATATTTATACTAGTCTATATCTCTTCATTGTCTCCCGATCTCTCAAGGGATGGACGGAAATGCAGATTTCTCATTCCGATGGATTTCCACTTTCCGATGTCTTTCCGATTTCCCTAGAAATCAGAATTTCTGATAACCAATTTCCGCAGAATGTTATTTTTTTATTTTTGTCAATAAAGTTAATTGTAAAATTTAAAAAAAAAATGTTGTAGAAACTGCTATTTTTTGCAGAATGGTCGTTATTATGGGGACTCCGCATCTCCAATCAGCAACCACGGTACACGGCTACGTTCTCTAATTGGCCTGATACTTCTGAGTCTTCTGACTAGCCTAAAATTTCCGTGGTAATCCGATTTTTTGCGGCACTATACTGATTCTCTGATTGGTCCGATGATTCTAGTCTTGTGATTGGCCTAAATTCTCAAAGTCTCGGTAATGTGGCATTTCCTAAGAATAACGATTGCTGTGTACTGATTTCCACCACAAAAAGTCCATTTCCAATCGAAAACCCAGAATACCGATTGCTGTGTACTGATTTCCACCACAAAAAGTCAATTTCCAATCAAAAACACAGAAATCGGAATACTGTACTGCAAGAATCGGAAACTCATGCCTGGTTCTCTCCATGTTTTTTGTTCTAAATCCACTGTGTATGGCAAGCACCAATGGGGGAATCAAAAAACAGCACGCCTGTTTTTTGATTCCCCCATTGGTGCTTGCCATACACAGTGGATTTTGATTGCTTGCACGACTTGGTGAAAGCACAATGGAGGTTGAACAAGAAAGTACAAGTGCGATCTTCTCTTACTCAGAGGACGATGCAGTGCGGATCCTGGCACCGGTGACGGGTAAAAATCAATTTTTAAAGAAACCTGATGAAAAAATTCTTAAACGTGATCTGGAGGCTTTGCATAAAACGAAGATCAATCTCGAATTACATGCCTCCACCCTGGCGGAATACCATCAACAAAAAAAGATACCCAGAGCGGTTAGAGCACAGGTTGCACCTGTAATGTTTCCACGGGACAAAATCTTCTGCGGTGTATGGGAGCGAATTTGGAATCGCGCCTCGTTCGATGCCATGTTACATACAGTGGCCCGCATACAAGAGGAAATCCCTAAAGTGGTTCTGAAAATCGAGACGATCACCAAAGAGCTGAACAGGCTACTTTCACCTGCGACTGGACAGGCATATTTTGATGACCTTGAGACCAAAATGGGAAAATACCGTACAGGAGTGGAGGATACAAAAAGAGCCAAATTCCATCGTGACTTGATGGACTATACAAGTGGTTATGTCTATACCTGGCAAAGAGAGGGCTATAACCCTAGGAGAAGAGGACGTAATCCTCCGTTTAAAAGGGGTAAGAAGCCAAAACCTCAGGGTGATGGAGAGAGTGGCTCTTCTGATTTTTTAGTGACCCCCAGGGACACCACTTCTCAGTCATCACAAGACACAGAAGGAGAGGAGGTAGGCGATACCAGTGGAAAAAACAAAGGCAAAGACAAACCTGTGAAGAACAGGAATCCATCAGGGAAAATGAATCTACGTCAGAAGAACCCCAAAGCCAATTAGTTGTCAATCTATCCCGTTATATACTTACCACAGACGAGACGAGAGTATTGAATCATGGACTGGGTTTTTGTCCAACAAAGGGTCCAGACTTTTTTCAGTTGGACTTGGACTTGTTCTCCTTTTTTAGATCTATCAAGTTGAAGCAGTTCTTTTCTTGTGTGCCAAGATGGCCAGGAATACACACATCAGATGAGAGAACTGAATTATCTTTAAAACCATTGGGACTACGGAATAAAAGTTCCTTTACACCTCCGAGTCATCCAATGATCGAACTGTTCATTTCCAAGGTTAAGCAGGACTTGAATCAATTGGAGGGAGATTTAAGTAGACATCCACCTAAGATCATGTCCAATCTCTCTAAAGGAGAAAGGGAGGCACTTAGGTCTTTACAGAATAATGAACAAATTGTTGTCCGCCCTGCAGATAAGGGAGGAGCAGTGGTGGTGCTTAATAGTGATTACTATCGCCAAGAAATTTTACAACAATTGGCGCAGAGTGGCGTTTATGAGAAATTAAGTATTGACCCCTTATTTAGGATACAGGGACTGATTAAGCAAGTAGTTGATGAGGCTTTACAGCGTAGAATTATTGATGATGAATGTGCAAAATTCTTAGTGAAAGATCATCCTGTAACCCCTATGTTATACACCCTTCCAAAGATACACAAGAGTTTGGAGGCACCACCTGGTAGGCCCATAGTGTCGGGTGTAAATTCAGTATTTGTACCTTTGGCACAATTTGTTGATAAGATTTTGCAACCGTTGGTCCTTTCATTGGACTCTTACTTGCGAGATACTAAAATGTTTATAGACAAATTAAATGGCCTAAGTGCATTAGACGCTGAGTGTGTTTTGGTTACTCTGGATGTTGAAAGCCTCTACACCTCCATCCCACATGATGGGGGTGTAGAGGCTGTAGAGTGGTTCTTAATGCTACATACGGATTTGACAGATGAACAGAGGAAGTTTGTTGTCTCTCTGCTGCAGATAGTATTGCGAGAAAACTATTTTTATTTTGATGGGGATTTCTATGCGCAGCGTAGAGGAACTGCGATGGGTTCGAACGTGGCCCCGTCCTATGCAAACCTGTTTATGGGACAATACGAGGAAAGTTTCGTGTATACTAGTCCCTTATTCCACCAGCATGCTAAATGCTGGTGGAGATTTATTGATGATATATTTTGCGTATGGGCGGGGCCACGTTCGTCCCTGGAACAATTTATTGTCCAACTTAGAGACAAGTGTCCCCAGATAATCTTGACCGCACATGTGGATGCCACGGGTGTCTCTTTCCTTGATACTTGGGTGTACAGGGTGGGTGACAGATTGCTCACTGACCTGTACACTAAACCCACTGATCGAAACTCTATATTAGAGTTTCAGAGTTTTCATCCGCAACATATTAGGAATAATATCCCGACTGGACAGTTAATGCGGGTTGAGAGATTGGTGGCGGATCCAGAGAAACGGGAGAACAGACTGAAACAGATGAGGGATAAATTTAAAAAGAGAGGGTATCCTAATACTCTATTGGATAGTAAAAGTAGAACCAGAACCAGGAGTAGATCTAAGGAGCCAAGAATTGCTTTTGTTAGTACCTACAATAGCCAGAGCCAACAGATAGCTAGGGTGATTAATAGACACTGGAAGATACTTAAAGAATCCTTCCCTACTGTACAGGAATTCAGGTATCCGCCACTGATGTCCTTCCGACGGCCGCCCAGGATTAGAGACAAGGTGGTACACACGTCTGCGGTTGAGAGGGTAGGTGTGCCCAGGAATGGGACATTCCCTTGCTTGCACTGCCACATGTGTGGCTGTGTGACAAAGGGAGACATGTTTACGCATCCATCTAGTGGTAAGAGATTTTACATCAGGGGATACTTTAATTGTGAGTCAACATTTGTAGTTTACTTGATTAAGTGCCCATGTGGCCTAGGTTACGTGGGCAAAACCACACAACCGCTTCGAGACCGGATTTCATCGCACAAATCTGCGATCAGAGGTGAGAGCTCTGATCATGCAGTTGCATGCCATTTTAAAGATTGCAGACACACTGTTTCGCAATTGAGAGTTCAAGTTATTGATAATGTCCCGTTTAGTATAAAGAGGGGAGACCGCCATAAATTGTTATTGAGAAAAGAGGCGATGTGGATTAGAAGATTGGGTACTTTTGGCAGAGGGGGGCTTAATAAGGAATATGAATTATCGGGGTGTATCTAGATCTGCAGTGTATCTTTTTTTGTGTAGGTGATTGATACATATTAATCTTGTATATATGTTTATTTTTATCTATTACAGATTTATTGGATCGGCGAGGAGGAGTGAGGCTGAGACTGGCAAGTTTAAATTATCCAGGGTGCGCAATGGATTGCTGTGCGGGGGGAGACTGGGGACTTCATGGCCAGGCTGCCTTAACGACAATATAGGTATTGCCCTTTGTTTGGGGATTGCCATGGGGATAATGTTTATGTTTTGGGAGTCACATGACAGCGAGGGCGGATCGCCCAGACGTAATCAGTGACGTCCCTTCTATCCACGACGAGCTGTTCTCCGCATTGGAGAGCGGAGCGCTCGTTTGATTGGAGGATTGATCCCATGTGACTGGTACTGCGTCATGTATGACGCTGCGGATGCCGGTGGAAGGGGCGGCTGGGCTCTGGCGTCCTCAAGCGTCTCCTCGTATGGCAACCATATTTCCCACTGATTGGGTGGGTTACTGCTGACGTCTGGGGGAGGGTACTGAACACTCCGCTTTGCATACTAAGGGATTAGTTCCCCATCAGGTCCGCCAGCCCCTGCCTCCCTCTGATTGGTCGATCACAGGTGAGCTCATAAGCCGCTACTTTGACATCATGCTTTTTAATTAATAAAAGAGCTATTTTTCTACTGAAGGCGGTGCTGACTCGATTTTGGACTTTGATCATGTTTTTTGTTCTGTCACATAAGTCAGTGTGTTGCGGTATAAACTTTGATCCCTCCTGCAGCGACTAACCACAGACACAATTCCATAGAGTTCCTGGCTCTATCTCCTGAGATGAGTGTAGAAGTTGCCCCCCCCCCCCTATCTCCCCTCCGTGTTTACTAGTTGCTGTTTGGCTACATGGGCCTCTGATCATTTCACTGGCTGAGATGGAAGTCAAACGTTTCATCTTCAGGTCATGCTGGTACAGACAGTCAGTTAGACAGACATTGTTCAAAAGCCAAATGCAAAAAAAACCCGCGAGAGATTCTCTAATCCCAGCGAGTAACCAGACAGAATCAGATGGATTCAACTAATCCTTGGTTGTTTATCAAGAATATTTGGAGCCATTCAGAGGTTGGAGATGTAAATATTTCATGAAATGTTTTCCTCTTCTGCCTGAAATGGATTCTGTTATCAGCACAACAGGCCTCCAGCACCTCGCTCATCGCCGCACGCCGATACGCCTATCAATCTCCGCCTGCGTCACCAGCGCGGCCAGGCGACATTATTACTCTCCAGTCTAGGAATCTTCCAGCGCACAAAGCGTTCTTCAAAGGGTTGCGAAAGCCTCCATGCGGCTGATTCATTACCCCGAAACGCTGAGGCCAGTCCTGCATCAACATTCATCAACCACGGGAAGATGAAATGGAGAGATCAGGAACCCAACAAGTTTCAGCTTTCTACCAAATATTCTGTAGAGTTACTAATTTTCCTGATAATCCTGTGTTATGTCTGAAGAAATTATTCTTCTAACCTTCCCCTCCCACTCTTTGACCACAACCAGGGCCGGCCTTAGGTTTCACAGCGCCCTGAGCGAAACCTGATTTTGGTGCCCCCCCCCCCTCCCTTTCATCCTCTTGGCACGCGTGCACACACACACACTGTACACACACACACACACACACACACACACACACACACACACACACACTGTACACACACACACTGTACACACACACACACACACACACACACACACACACACACAGGCCCATATGCAAGTCACCGTTTTTCCTGAGTTACCTCCTAGGACAGTGGTTCCCAACCTTTTTGAAGTCATGACACATCACACCAATTGCTCAGATCTCTGTGACACATCCCATATGTATAATAGAAAAATACTAATACCCACAAAATGGATGGAAAGAGTGCATTATCGTGAATACATTTGAAAATGAAGGCTACATACTTTCAGGAATATTAATAAAAACAATCAGTGGGACAGTTAGGCTTCCCCCCAATATAAGTAGCCAGGCGTCAGTGCCTCCAGTATAGGAAGTCGGGTGTAGGTCTCCCCCCATAGGTAGCCAGGCGTCAGTGCCTCCAGTATAGGTAGCCAGGAGTAGGTGCCTTCCCTCCGTTAGATAGCCAGCTGTAGGTGCCCCCTTGGAAGCCGGCGCCCTGAGCGACCGCTTGGGTCCTGGAGCTGGTTGCAACTCATTGCCGTAATCCAGTGCCTCTCCTTAGCATAGAGGCTCACCACAGGTCTTGTCATGCCAGTGGACTCCCCAGAACACTAGACAGACCTAATTACTGAAATGACTGACTCCGGTGACTTAAGGCATTGGCAATGATTTCCAGCTATGTCAGTGAACCCTCCAGCCAGGAGTGTTGGTGGGACCCCAAAAGATCCAGGTCACCTTGACACCCCAATGAAAGAGGAGATGAGCACAGCAAAATATGACAAGTTGTGGGCATGGCCTATGTATGGAAACCCAACAGGGGTGTAACTTGAAACCAATGCCACCTTTTACAAAAGCTCTGGACAAAACCACTCTCCTCAAAGAAAAAAATTGTCCCTAACTACCTTATAAACAGCCACATTCTATGTAACAAAATAGACTGTGAGTATGAACTGGTTTCTACAATAACCACCTGAAATGACCATATGAAATGAAATACATGCTGGCGGTGGTGCAGGACAGCTGTGCCTGTGGCCAGGGCGGACATGAAGCCTGGAGTAACAGCCATGTGCCAGGGTAATAATCGGTAATAATGCATAACAATCGGTGCTATAACCCTCTGAGAGCCATTCCTTGTTAATTTCTATAAATGTTAAGTAATCGACACTGCTGTGTGCTAGGTGGCTTCGCTTGTCTGTTACGATCTCTCCAGCTGCACTGAAAGGACGTTCAGATAGGACACTTGATACGGGGCAAGCCAAAAGCTCCTTGGCAAATTGGGACAACTCTGGCCACAGGTCAAGCCTACACACCCAGGAGTCCAGAGGTTCATCGCTCCTCAGAGTGTCCACAGTGATTGTTAACCCAAGGTAGTCGGATACCTGTTGGTTGAGGCATTCTTTGAGGGTGGATCCACAAGCAACCTGTTGAGGCATTGTACAGAAGGAGGACTTCATATCGGACTTGATCGTCACATCACCCTAAAATCTCCAGGGAGCAACAAACTGCACTTCTTGCACCATCATATAAATGGGCTGCAGTGACGCAGGAGCAGGAGAGCCGCAGCCAGACCACAATGGCTGAGTGTTTAAGTGCAGAGGGTTACTGATTGTTTGTATATAAGGGAATAAAGATGACAGCCTCTGTATTCCTCTCACTTCAGGTTCCCTTTAACAAAGTTTTCCCCTCGAACACTGAAGCTGTCTTTTTAGGATTTCTCTACATCAAACATGTACAGAAGAAGCCCCCAGTGTAGAACTTACTCTGGCACCCATAGGTCCTCACTCAGCTACACATCCAAGGTGTGATAAATGAGGTCCATTTCCTTGTGAGGTCTCACCTTGTCCAGCAGTACATCTGCACCTCCGACACTCACCCTCCAGGAAGCAGAAGTATTTGTATGAAACATGTTTTGGAAACAATATAAGACTGGAGTGAGTCCAGCTGTGAGACATGGAGGAATGACGACTCATCCACACGAAGTCCAGAGACATCTAAGATGACTCAATCTTTACTCACACCACATGATATCACTGTAGTGTGGCCTTCACTTTATTGCTTGTATGGGGCTGGAAACAGCACTCTTCTATATTTAAAGTTCATTTTTACAGTGTGGCAAATTGTTGTGTTTTGTCCAAATTAAATGAGTCTGTAGCCGACTCTTTCTGTGGATATATTTAGAAGCTGTAATAAAATGTGACATAATTGGAGAAGAAGGAAATTTATGAATTAGACCAGAAGAATGTGGCGAATGTTCTTCATGATCCGCACTCTCCCTGCGGCCCCTCATACGACTTTCGTCATTAATACCAGACGGCATGTCGGTCGCGTGCACGTGCCCCGCCCCATTTATATGGATGCCCCTAGGACTTCTCTAGAAACACTGTGGCTTTGACGGTGACTCTGAGGGACTGAAATTGAGAGTGGAGCTGTAACTCATTATAAGCCCTGACAGACCGCCCCCACCACACGGGTATAGTAATTATTATTAAAAAGCGGCAACTTATTCCGCAGCGCTGGACAATAAATAAGGTTACAGACAAGGAAGCAGAGCACGTGAATACATGGTTACCCAATCAGACATCCCTGGAGAGCGTTGAGGTGCGAGGCCGGGTTCATGAAGACCATGGAGTGGTGATCAGGTTGTCCAGGTAGTGTAGCCATTCAATGGTATAGGTTTATGATTGACTAGGAGACACAAGGGTAGAGGACCCTTCCCAAAGGCTTACAATCTTTAGTGGGTGGAAGGGATACACTAAGTGGGGGATGATGTGCAGTTGCTCAGCAGTGGAGGTTAGGGCATTGATGAGGGAGGGTAGGCCAACAGTTGTGTTTTGAGGACTTGCTTCAAGGTGTTGAAGGAGAAGGTGAGCCTTATGGTGGGTGGCCAAGAGTTCTTGAGAGTAGAGGCAGCTCTAGGATAGTCCGGCAGTCTGGCATGGGGATGGCTGATGAGCGGAGCATCAGGCGTAGGTCACTGGAGGATAAGTTCAGATATGTAGGTCAGGTATTGTGCATGGATTTGTAGGCCAAGCACAGCATCTTAAAGGGGATTCAGTAGTGAATGGGCAGGGGTTTGCAGAGGTGGAACAGTGGGAGGATGGATTGCAAGGAGGGAGTTTGGCTCATAGGGACGTCAGACAGGAGGGTGTTGCAGTAGTCTAGTCTGGAGATTATGAGGGCATAAATTAGTGGTTTGGCAGTGTCTGTGGCCAGGAAGGGGCGGATCTTGGAGATATTGCAGAGGTGGAAGTTGCAGAACCTCCTCACCATTGTGGGAGGGGAGAAGACACAAACCACTGCAGGGAGATCTCAACATTGTGGGAAGGGACACAAACTACTGCAGGAAGATCTCACCATTGTTGGACAGGAGACACACACTACTGCAGGGAGATCTCACCATTGTGGGAGGGGAGGAGACACAGACCACTGCCGGGAGATCTTACCATTGTGGGAGGGGAGGAGAGACAAACTACTGCAGGGAGATCTCACCATTGTTGGATGGAAGGAGACACACACTACTGCAGGGAGATCTCACCATTGTGGGAGGGGAGGAGACACAAACCACTGGAGGGAGATCTCACCATTGTTGGAGGGGAGGAGACACAAAGTACTGCAAGGGGATCTCGCCATTGTGGGAGGGGAGGAGACACAAACTACTGCAAGGGGATCTCGCCATTGTGAGAGGGGAGGAGACACAAACCACTACAGGGAGATCTCACCATTGTGGAAAGGGAGGAGACACAAACTATTGCAGGGAGATCTCACCATTGAGATAGTAGGAGACAGAAGTGCCACAGTTTCCTCGGTACTAGACCTCCCTATATGATGGTTGGATTAAATGAATCTGTTGGAATTATTACCATAGTTTTTATACTTTTTACACTCCAGAAGTCTCTGAAGTCTGAAGCTTTGCGCTGAATGTGTTCACTGGTCACAATAGACCTGGGAGAGTCAGTAACAGTAGCATCGTCTGTCCGGGACTCTGTCCAACACTCGGGAACGAGCCGACGCCCTGATTGCATCTCATCTGGTCTAATCATATGAGACCTTCCATCCTTTCTAAAGCAGATTTTAACACAACTGAGCTCTTTTGGAACTTTACAGAAGTATACAAGATTTGTAATTCTGTTGGCCGAGACCCCAAATTTAGGATCCTTCAACATTTTTCATAAAAATTCCACTAATATCCAAAAACTGTCATCCCAATAAGATATACATGAAATGTTGGTGCAGACCACCCAAGCCTTGTGAGTGTGACATCATCACAATCGTTTTATTTGTACACAATCGGGAATTGTACTTCAGAATGGCCGACAGTTGGCCAGAATCCTCGTCTGGGCACGGAACTGACCAGCTGTGACCGTCAGAATTTCTCTAATTCTGATCATTAGTTCTTGCTGTATTATGATTGCGCGTTGTGTTGGGTTTATGTGTGTTATTTGTGTTTACTCCAGAGCAGCTCAGACATCTCTCCAAAGCACACTCGTAAAAGTTCAAAGCCAGAGCTAGACATTAATAAAATGTTACTGTATAAATGAGAAAATGTAATGATTTGTTAGCATGTTGAATGCACGCAGGGCCAAGTCCCCCTAAACCAGCCGCCTCCTGCCGTGATCCCTGTCCACGTGCGTGGAGCTCTCCAAGTCCGTGAGATCGTCTTACAAACACTATTATATTGTGTGCATGAAATAGGGGTGCAAGGAAAAATGGAAGCCCGTTTTCGTAAAAAAATGTACTGTTATTATCTACCAATATTCTTCATTTTTAAAGGGACTCCGAGCAGTGCAGAAACTATGGAAAGATGCATATCATTTTAAAGCTCTCTTTCTCCTCTTTCCAATGATATATAAACCACCGCCCTACGCCTTTTAGTTTGCGCTATTTTCGCGATTGAAATTGCCGCGGCCGCGATTTCAATCGCAAAAATAGAGAAAACTAAAGGCGTAGGGCGACGATTTGTGTCGCCAGAAAGAGGAGAAAGAGAGCTTTAAAATGATATCCATCTTTACATAGTTACTTGTATTACACAGGACGACACTTTCCCCAGTGTCAGCAGCTCCATTCAGCAGAATGGAGCTGCTGACTTTAGGAAAAAGTCGCCCTGTGTAATACAATGCAACTATGAAAAGATGGATATCATTTTAAAGCGCTCTTTCTCCTCTTTCTGGCGACACCTAAATCGCCGCCCTACGCCTTTTAGTTTTCTCTATTTTTGCGATTGAAATCGCGGCCGCGGCAATTTCAATCGCGAAAATAGCGAAAACTAAAAGGCATAGGGCGGCTATTTATATATCATTGGAAAGAGGAGAAAGAGAGCTTTAAAATGATATGCATCTTTCCATAGTTTCTGCACTGCTCGGAGTCCCTTTAAAGTGTGAAAATTGTAAATTATCATAATAAAATATCAGTATATATCAGGGCTGTGGAGTTGGTAGAAAAATCTTCCAACTCCAACTCCTCAGTTTATGAAACCACGACTCCGACTCCAACTCTGATTCCGGGTACCCAAAATGGCTTCGACTCCAACTCATTAGTCTAATACTTAACAGGGGTGTGGATTTTGTACAAAAATCATCCGACTCCCGACTCCTCAGTTTATGAAACCACGACTCCAACTCCGACTCCGGGTGCCCAAAATTGCCCCGACTCCGACTCCACAGCCCTAGTATATATTAGCAATATTTTGCTACGACTTAATCTAACCCTACTCTCACACAGAACCCTCCCCCTCCAATGCCTAACCCTAAAATCCGCCTCTGACGCCTAACCCTAAACCCCCCCCCCCCCCCTCCAGACGCCTAACCCTAAAACCAGGGATGGTCGTAGTCAGCCAACTTCGCTACGCTGGAACTACGCATAGTTTTACGCAATTACGCTTTGCCAAACTACAGCTTCGAAATCAAATATTCGTTTCGTATGCATTTTGTAGACTACGCATTAACATACACAATTACGCGTAGTCTGAAGCGTAGTGTACGCGGATGCTTATGCCCCTATGCAGAACATTTTACGCATTAATTCCTCTTTAAATGTTTATACTGGGAACTCTTCTATGCATACATTCACCTTTCCAATGCGTAAATTTATAAGCATACAATCGCACGCGGAATATTAAACACGAGTAACGCATTCGTAGTTCACTACGCAATACACATGTTAACTACGCATAGTGGGCGTAAGCTACGCGTAGCGGTACTTCGCTATGCGTAAATTCGTAAGCGTAGTTTTGAAACTTCACCTACGAACTATGATGCGTAGATGCGAACTACGATGCGTTCATTCGCACTGACGTCGTTTCTGATCATCCCTACCAAAAACCCCCCTTCCTGACACCTAACATTAAAACACCCAGTCCTGACGCCTAGCCCTAAAACCCCCCTTCTTGATGCCTAACCCAAAAAAAAAACCCTACCCGATGCCTAAACCTTCAACACCCTGTCCTGACGTGAAGCCTAACCCTAAAACCCCCATTCCTGACACCTAACCCTAAAACTCCCCTTCCTGATACCTAACCCTAAAAGCTCTCTTCCTGACGCCTAACCCTAACACCCCCCTTCCTGACACCTAACCCTAAGACCCTTCTTCCTGACACCTAACCCTTAGACCCCCCCCTCTCCTGATACCTAACCCTAACACCCCCCTTTCTGACACCTAACCCTAAGACCCTTCTTCCTGACACCTAACCCTAAGACCCTTCTTCCTGACACCTAACCCTTAGACCCCCCCCTCCTGATACCTAACCCTAACACCCCCCTTCCTGACACCTAACCCTAAGACCCTTCTTCCTGACACCTAACCCTAAGACCCTTCTTCCTGACACCTAACCCTAAGACCCTTCTTCCTGACACCTAACCCTAAGACCCTTCTTCCTGACACCTAACCCTAAGACCCTTCTTCCTGACACCTAACCCTTAGACCCCCCCCCCCCTCCTGATACCTAACCCTAACACCCCCTTCCTGACACCTAACCCTAAGACCCTTCTTCCTGACACCTAACCCTAAGACCCCCCTTCTTGACACATAACACTAAACCCTCCCCCACCATATAATATTGATAATTATCGCACATCAAAATTCATATCCCCCACTCCTCATTTTGAGGTCAGACTATTTAATGTTTTAAACAGTTTAAATCTAGGGGCCACCCCCTGGTATCTTTACCCAGCAGCTTTTTGTTTGTTTTTGTTTATTTTCTGGAGAGCAATCGACAACAGAACCCTGATACGCCACATACTTTATATTGTTGTTGCCACGTAGCAACCCACACTCTCTCTACTCAAAGTGCTTTACCTATTACACTAGAACGTCACTCCTGGTGTTTTCTTATTCTCCTGGAGCCCATGCTTTGACATTCCCACCACTGGACACACCCACTACTTGTAGTCCAGGAACAGCCTGAGACCTGAGCAACCAGCAGACAACTTGTGGTCCACTGAGCCGGATGACAACAGGAGCTGCTATAGCTGTAGATACACCACATGGGCAGCAGTGGGGTAGCAATAGGGGGTGCAGAGGAAGCAACTGCATTGGGGCCCTTGGGCTAGATGGACCCCATGGGGCGCATTCTCAACCACAGTATTACCTCTTTATTGGTCATGTTCTTGTAATAATCACTTAACA
This sequence comes from Hyperolius riggenbachi, assembly GCF_040937935.1. Classification (NCBI taxonomy): domain Eukaryota; kingdom Metazoa; phylum Chordata; class Amphibia; order Anura; family Hyperoliidae; genus Hyperolius; species Hyperolius riggenbachi. The sequence continues at coordinate 225,696,408 of NC_090657.1, read as the reverse complement.
CACGGCTTCCCGTCCCCTTATTACACCTCTGACACTGTGGTTCTCCTTGGCAGGTTTTGGTGTGCAGCATCAATTGTTATGTATAGCATGCTTGGGGGGCCCAAATGTACAACTTGCACTGGGGCCCACAGCTTCTTAGCTATGCCACTGATGGGCAGGAACTGACCACGACTGTCCGCAGTGTCCTGCTGCCTAGCGGGACTCAGATACCATCTCTGACTACTCGACTTGCGGTAACTCACAGCAATGCATTCTTACACAAACTTATTTACAGGTATGTATCTGGACACCACCTTCACATGATGTATGGGTATGCATGCACATGCTCTGCACATGCGTGTAAAGGGGGAATGAGTTTGACAAAGCTGCAAGGGTGTCCAGCTGCCACCTGAGGTCTGTACCACCACCAGAGTGTCACCACAGGCAACTGAACTCTACTGAACCTCAAGAAGTCCCTCAAAGAAGATGGAAACTTGACTGGACGACAGCTGATGTGATCGGACGCCAGTCATGTTATTGGGGGCAACATATAATAATGAAGGTAACCCTGCACCCCTAAATAATTATAGTTCAAACAATATGGCGCAAGGTTCTTCAGGTGAATAACGCCACCCCTTAAACCACGATCAACAAACAATAGTGCAATATGCTCTGCAGATTCTACTTTGTTGGTTGCAGTAGCATAGGGATCCGTGTTGCTCACAAACTTTTGCCAAGATCATCGAGAAATTTTTCATGAAAATACAATGGGCTTGATTCACTAAACCGTGATAACTCATATCACGGCCATTTTCACAAATGCAAAAAACGCAATTGCATGTGCAAGTTCACAATCGCACGCAAACGCGAAAATGCACGCAAAAGCCCATTTTGTGAATCAAGCCCATTGTATTTTGGCAATATGGCGAAAATTTGCAAATTCATGAAAACGTATTATTTTTACAGAGAAAACGCAAAAAAATCATTTATTTTAGCAAGCAAATTTGCAAAAAAAAATAAAAAAAAAAAATTCACAAACTTATTGCAAAATGATTTTCAATGGTATTTTCCCTCAAAAGTTGAATTCATTTTCCTGAAAATGAATGCAAAAAAAAAATATTGGCATTTTCGCTCATCACTGGTAAGGATCACCATGGCAACCATATCTGCTAAGGGGCACGTTGCTAAGGTTAGGGAGAATAGTGGGAACAAGTTAAAAAAATACAAAAACACTAAAAAAAATCAAAAGAAAAACTGTTTTTGAAACTCAGTTAAATTACATTTTGCTGCGTACGCTTTAATATATACGAAGTTTCAAGTTCTGTATACTTATTTTGTACCAGGCGTCAGCCCCTTACATTCGACACACGCAAGCAATAGAACACAGCAATACATGCATGCAGCTACATTTAAGTCGTCAGCAGGTGCTCGTCAGCCAATCAGGATGCACTGTCATACACCCTTTACCTGCCATACCACATCTAGCAGCCATTAGCATTCAGGTGGGAGGCTTCAGTTGGACGCAAATCGCAAGATTGCGTCGCTAGCAGGACCGCCCCGTGCAGGCATTCCTCCCACAGGGGTCCCTCCCTAACCGCTCACCTGTCTGCCATGTCCTAGAGCTGAAAAAAAAACGTTTAAAAACACACGATTGGTTCGCACGATGGCCAGGGGCCCCGGACCTCTCTCACTGGCCGGGGCCCCAAGGCCAATGCGCGATACCTGGAGGGGAGTGCAGGTGGGCCTGGACCTCTCACACCCAGGCTCTGGACCTCTCACATCCAGAAAACCCACCAACACTGCCTCCATACTGAATGCTAAATTCGACACACGCAAGCAATAGAACACAGCAATACATGCATGCAGCTACATTTAAGTCGTCAGCAGGTGCTCGTCAGCCAATCAGGATGCACTGTCATACACCCTTTACCTGCCATACCACATCTAGCAGCCATTAGCATTCAGGTGGGAGGCTTCAGTTGGACGCAAATCGCAAGATTGCGTCGCTAGCAGGACCGCCCCGTGCAGGCATTCCTCCCACAGGGGTCCCTCCCTAACCGCTCACCTGTCTGCCATGTCCTAGAGCTGAAAAAAAAACGTTTAAAAACACACGATTGGTTCGCACGATGGCCAGGGGCCCCGGACCTCTCTCACTGGCCGGGGCCCCAAGGCCAATGCGCGATACCTGGAGGGGAGTGCAGGTGGGCCTGGACCTCTCACACCCAGGCTCTGGACCTCTCACATCCAGAAAACCCACCAACACTGCCTCCATACTGAATGCTAAATTCGACACACGCAAGCAATAGAACACAGCAATACATGCATGCAGCTACATTTAAGTCGTCAGCAGGTGCTCGTCAGCCAATCAGGATGCACTGTCATACACCCTTTACCTGCCATACCACATCTAGCAGCCATTAGCATTCAGGTGGGAGGCTTCAGTTGGACGCAAATCGCAAGATTGCGTCGCTAGCAGGACCGCCCCGTGCAGGCATTCCTCCCACAGGGGTCCCTCCCTAACCACTCACCTGTCTGCCATGTCCTAGAGCTGAAAAAAAAGTTTAAAAACACACGATTGGTTCGCACGATGGCCAGGGGCCCCGGACCTCTCTCACTGGCCGGGGCCCCAAGGCCAATGCGCGATACCTGGAGGGGAGTGCAGGTGGGCCTGGACCTCTCACACCCAGGCTCTGGACCTCTCACATCCAGAAAACCCACCAACACTGCCTCCATACTGAATGCTAAATTCGACACACGCAAGCAATAGAACACAGCAATACATGCATGCAGCTACATTTAAGTCGTCAGCAGGTGCTCGTCAGCCAATCAGGATGCACTGTCATACACCCTTTACCTGCCATACCACATCTAGCAGCCATTAGCATTCAGGTGGGAGGCTTCAGTTGGACGCAAATCGCAAGATTGCGTCGCTAGCAGGACCGCCCCGTGCAGGCATTCCTCCCACAGGGGTCCCTCCCTAACCGCTCACCTGTCTGTCATGTCCTTGGGGCCCCGGCCAGTGAGAGAGGTCCGGGGCCCCTGGCCATCGTGCGAACCAATCGTGTGTTTTTAAACGTTTTTTTTTCAGCTCTAGGACATGGCAGACAGGTGAGCGGTTAGGGAGGGACCCCTGTGGGAGGAATGCCTGCACGGGGCGGTCCTGCTAGCGACGCAATCTTGCGATTTGCGTCCAACTGAAGCCTCCCACCTGAATGCTAATGGCTGCTAGATGTGGTATGGCAGGTAAAGGGTGTATGACAGTGCATCCTGATTGGCTGACGAGCACCTGCTGACGACTTAAATGTAGCTGCATGCATGTATTGCTGTGTTCTATTGCTTGCGTGTGTCGAATTTAGCATTCAGTATGGAGGCAGTGTTGGTGGGTTTTCTGGATGTGAGAGGTCCAGAGCCTGGGTGTGAGAGGTCCAGGCCCACCTGCACTCCCCTCCAGGTATCGCGCATTGGCCTTGGGGCCCCGGCCAGTGAGAGAGGTCCGGGGCCCCTGGCCATCGTGCGAACCAATCGTGTGTTTTTAAACGTTTTTTTTTCAGCTCTAGGACATGGCAGACAGGTGAGCGGTTAGGGAGGGACCCCTGTGGGAGGAATGCCTGCACGGGGCGGTCCTGCTAGCGACGCAATCTTGCGATTTGCGTCCAACTGAAGCCTCCCACCTGAATGCTAATGGCTGCTAGATGTGGTATGGCAGGTAAAGGGTGTATGACAGTGCATCCTGATTGGCTGACGAGCACCTGCTGACGACTTAAATGTAGCTGCATGCATGTATTGCTGTGTTCTATTACTTGCGTGTGTCGAATTTAGCATTCAGTATGGAGGCAGTGTTGGTGGGTTTTCTGGATGTGAGAGGTCCAGAGCCTGGGTGTGAGAGGTCCAGGCCCACCTGCACTCCCCTCCAGGTATCGCGCATTGGCCTTGGGGCCCCGGCCAGTGAGAGAGGTCCGGGGCCCCTGGCCATCGTGCGAACCAATCGTGTGTTTTTAAACGTTTTTTTTTCAGCTCTAGGACATGGCAGACAGGTGAGCGGTTAGGGAGGGACCCCTGTGGGAGGAATGCCTGCACGGGGCGGTCCTGCTAGCGACGCAATCTTGCGATTTGCGTCCAACTGAAGCCTCCCACCTGAATGCTAATGGCTGCTAGATGTGGTATGGCAGGTAAAGGGTGTATGACAGTGCATCCTGATTGGCTGACGAGCACCTGCTGACGACTTAAATGTAGCTGCATGCATGTATTGCTGTGTTCTATTGCTTGCGTGTGTCGAATTTAGCATTCAGTATGGAGGCAGTGTTGGTGGGTTTTCTGGATGTGAGAGGTCCAGAGCCTGGGTGTGAGAGGTCCAGGCCCACCTGCACTCCCCTCCAGGTATCGCGCATTGGCCTTGGGGCCCCGGCCAGTGAGAGAGGTCCGGGGCCCCTGGCCATCGTGCGAACCAATCGTGTGTTTTTAAACGTTTTTTTTCAGCTCTAGGACATGGCAGACAGGTGAGTGGTTAGGGAGGGACCCCTGTGGGAGGAATGCCTGCACGGGGCGGTCCTGCTAGCGACGCAATCTTGCGATTTGCGTCCAACTGAAGCCTCCCACCTGAATGCTAATGGCTGCTAGATGTGGTATGGCAGGTAAAGGGTGTATGACAGTGCATCCTGATTGGCTGACGAGCACCTGCTGACGACTTAAATGTAGCTGCATGCATGTATTGCTGTGTTCTATTGCTTGCGTGTGTCGAATTTAGCATTCAGTATGGAGGCAGTGTTGGTGGGTTTTCTGGATGTGAGAGGTCCAGAGCCTGGGTGTGAGAGGTCCAGGCCCACCTGCACTCCCCTCCAGGTATCGCGCATTGGCCTTGGGGCCCCGGCCAGTGAGAGAGGTCCGGGGCCCCTGGCCATCGTGCGAACCAATCGTGTGTTTTTAAGCCCCTTACATTGACAGGCGCTAGTATGCCGCCCATGTGGTGCTCGTCCCCAGCCGCAACCTCTGCTCACCTCTGCGCAGTACGGCCAGCGGCTCACACGGACGCAGGGGCACCCAGACATCTTATTAGGTAGGACGGCACTGCAGTTTAAAACCCCTTTTATTTGACTTTTTTTATATCAGTTTTCTCAAAATCTACAAGGTTTTCTTGAAGAAAAAAAGTTTCTGCCTTGTTCCCAAAGAACCAAATTTCGTATTTTCGCATAACAACCTGTAAATGCAAAATTACAGAACATAATTACGTGTGAAATTAATTATGCATTTGCCCGAAATTTGCATTTACAATTTTGCGTCGTAATTGTGATTTTTTTTTCCACTAAATTATGATTATATCAGTGACAATCTCCCCCCGTCCCATCTCCATGGCTCCAGCGTCGTCTCATCATGTGACCCCTCACCACTCCAGCTATCAGTGACAATCTCCCCCCGTCCCATCTCCATGGCTCCAGCGTCGTCTCTCATCATGTGACCCCTCACCACTCCAGCTATCAGTGACAATCTCCCCCGTCCCATCTCCATGGCTCCAGCGCCGTCTCTCATCATGTGACCCGTCACCACTCCACCTATCAGTGACAATCTCCCCCCGTCCCATCTCCATGGCTCCAGCGTCGTCTCTCATCATGTGACCCCTCACCACTCCAGCTATCAGTGACAATCTCCCCCCGTCCCATCTCCATGGCTCCAGCGTCGCCTCTCATCATGTGACCCCTCACCACTCCAGCTATCAGTGACAATCTCCCCCGTCCCATCTCCATGGCTCCAGCGTCATCTCTCATCATGTGACCCCTCACCACTCCAGCTATCAGTGACAATCTCCCCCCGTCCCATCTCCATGGCTCCAGCGTCGTCTCTCATCATGTGACCCCTCACCACTCCAGCTATCAGTGACAATCTCCCCCCGTCCCATCTCCATGGCTCCAGCGTCGTCTCATCATGTGACCCACCAGTGTGTACCGCCGGGTTACCTGATGGGAGTGGTTGCTGGGGCCCTCCACACAGTACAACCTTTTATTTTACTTGATATAAAACTGTCAAACCTCTGACAAACATGAGGGGAAATAATCGTCTTTATAAATCTCGGTTCCCCTGAAGCAGATTTCCGCACTCCGCAGGTATTCGCTGTCATTTCTCTCACTTTCTGTATTTTAGAAGTTCTGTTGCGTTTTCTATTTCAAACTTTTACTTATTCTGCCAAACTATACGAGACGGGAATAAGAATCACTTTATAAAACATCTGATTCACATAAAGCTGAAAAGCCTGGCAGAGCCCCAATCACTGAACTACTTATCCACAGAACATTTCATGTTCTCGTCTCGTGGCCGGAGTGTCTCGCAGCAATAATACTCAGCCAGGAGACAGGATGGGTGTCTTGCAGAAGGGGGAGGGTTGGCTCTCTACCGGGGGCACCTACCTGGCTTATCCATACTGTGGGCAACTATACTGGCTACCTATACTGTGGGCAACTATACTGGCTACCTATACTGTGGGCAACTTTACTGGCTACCTATACTGGGGGCATCTACCTTTCTAACCCATCCTGGGGGCAACTATACTGGCTACCTATACTGGGGTCTGCGGGCACCTACCTGGCTAACCCATCTTGGAGGCAACTATACTGGCTACCTATACTGGGTGCACCTACCTGGCTAGCCCATCCTGGGGGCAACTTTACTGGCTAACCTATACTGTCGGCAACTATACTGGCTACCTATACTGGGGGCACCTACCTGGCTAACCCATCCTGGGGGCAACTATACTGGCTAACCTATACTGTCGGCAACTATACTGGCTACCTATACTGGGGGCAACTATACTGGCTAACCTATTCTGTGGGCAACTATACTTGCTACCTATACTGGGGGCACCTAGCTGGCTACCTGTACTGGAGACACCTACCTAGCTAACCTATACTGTGGGCAACTATACTGGCTAACCTATACTGTGGGCAGCTATACTGGCTACCTATACTGGGGGCAACTATACTGGCTAACCTATACTGGGGGCAACTATACTGGCTACCTATACTGGGGGCAACTATACTGGCTAACCTATACTGGGGGCAACTATACTGGCTACCTATACTGGGGGCAACTATACTGGCTAACCCATCATGGGGGCAACTATACTAGCTGCATATACTGAGGGCAACTATACTGGCTACCTATACTGGGGGCACCTACCTGGCTACCTGTACTGGAGACACCTACCTAGCTAACCTATGCTGTGGGCAACTATACTGGCTAACCTATACTGTGGGCAACTATACTGGCTACCTATACTGGGGGCACCTACCTAGCTAACCCATCATGGGGGCAACTATACTAGCTGCCTATACTGAGGGCAACTATACTGGCAACCTATACTGGGGGCACCTACCCGGCTAACCCATACTAGGGGCAACTATACTGGCTACCTATATTGGAGGCAACTATACTGGCTACCTATACTAGGGGCACTTACCTGGCTAACCTTTATAATTTTGCAATTTTGTATAATTTTCATGTAATTTCGTGCTATCATCACAAAAATTGCTCCGTATGTTAAGGGGAATAGTAGTAACAACTTAAAAATAATTTCTCAAGAAGACCTTGTAGTTTTTGAGAAAATCGATTTTAAAAATGCAAAGGAAAAATGTTTTTTAAACTAATTTTACTGAGTTGAAAAACCATTCTTCTGCATTTTTAAAATTGATTTTCTCAGAAACCTCGAGGTCTTTTTGAAAAAAATGTTTTGCCTTGTTTCCACACTTTTTAACCATCATAGCGATTTTGGTAAGGAAAGCGCTCACAGGGGCTTTGCTATTAATCGCTAAAGTCAGCACGAAATTACGTCAAATTATCAATGGATTACACAAAATCGGTTAAATGTCGAAATCGTAATTACATATAGTCGTAATTGAAAAAAATTATGTAAAATTTTGCATAATTGTAATTAGCAGATTACAGTCATCTCTGTAATGCTTCTCTCCCCGGTAATTTTTAGGCCCTGAATTAGAAGCCTGGATTTGTATGATAAATGGCACAGAGAAGGACAGTTAATGCTCGGCTACTTGAGATGATGGTTTTGTTATGACGCAGAGACTAGATGGCGCTTTAGACATGTCGTGGCGCTGGGTGACCTGTTAATGTTGGTTTTGTTAAAGTGGAATATAACCCAGTATTTCTTCTTTGCTCTAAAAGATTATTTACAGCATATAATATACTAACACAATGTTTTTTTTTTGTAAAACTGCATTTAAAGGGTTACATCACAGGACTGACTTTTTCTCCTGCAGGGGCTGCCGCATCCGAACTGGTGATTAGCTTATCTTCTGTATACATTCTTTACATGATACAATTAAGTAAACATTCTCTGGCTGTGCAGAAACGTATGCTAATGAGTCCTGGGGTGAAACACAGGTCAGGAATCACTGACGGCTGCATTTAAGGGCCTGTTTCCACTGCACACAGATTTTTTTTTTTTTTAATCATGTAGCTAGCCTACCGCTAGCTACATGATAGCCCCTGTGCAGCGGCATCCCCTCACCGCCTCCGGCGATCAGTGCAAACAGGAAATCCCATTCAGAACGGGATTTCCTGTTTGGCTTCCCCTGTTGCGATGGCGATGATCGTCATCGACGTCGTGACGTCATCGGGAGTCCCGATCCACCCCTCAGCGCTGCCTGGCGCTGATAGGCCAGGCTGCGCAAGGGGTCTGGGGGGGGCCGTGGATAGCGGCGAATCGACGCGGAGCGGCGGCAATCGGAAAGTACACGAAGCTAGCAAAGTGCTAGCGGCGTGTACAAAAAAAAAAATTATGCAAATCGGCCCAGCAGGGCCTGAGAAATCCTCCTGCCTGCATAGCCCGACCTCAGGTTAATGTTGGTTTTGTTATGATGCAGAGATGAGATGATGCTTTAGGCATGTCGTGGTGCTGGATGACCTGTTAATGTTGGATTTGTTACGACGCAGAGATGAGATGGCGCTTTAGGCATGTCGCGTCACAGGATGACCTGTTAATGTTGGTTTTGTTACGACGCAGAGATGAGTTGGTGCTTTAGGCGTGTCGTGGTGCAGGGTGACACGCTTTAAGCGTGTCGTGGTGCAGGGTGACCTGTTAGTGCTGGTTTTGTTACAGCGCAGAGATGAGATGGCGCTTTAGGCATGTCGCGTCGCAGGATGACCGGTTAATGTTGGTTTTGTTACGACGCAGAGACGAGATGCGCTTTAGGCATGTCGTGGCGCTGGATGACCTGTTAATGTTGGTTTTGTTACGACGCAGAGACGAGATGCGCTTTAGGCATGTCGTGGCGCTGGATGACCTGTTAATGTGTAGATGTTATGGATGGCGCTGGTCGTCACAAATGTTTAGCTTTTCCAATGTACACGAATCACATCCAGAGTTTACAAAGTGCTTTTTCAATAAACAGTCTGCTAGGCCATTAATTTGTCCATTAGAATTGTTATAGCCTAGGAACGTCTCCTCGTCCAAACAGGTGTCTCCTCTCCACCACATTCGCCTGGTATATATATTATTGTCACCGCAACGCACGGCAGAAATTATTTCATCTTTAAGTGAGGACTTTGTTTTCTTTCACCCCAGAAGGCAGATTTCTCATAAGGGAGATGAGATTTCACCCAGGCTTATATCTTGGCTTTAAGATTTAAGGTAATCCAAACTTTTTGTGTTTACGCTGTGCAGACATAATAAAGTAAGGGGCCCCGAAGGTCACTGTCAGTTACTTGAGCTGGATGTGACCTCTGGATACGGACTGCGATTCCCGGCTCCCCCATTCCCCAGTCACAGCATTCCTCAAACCACAAATATTCATGTTACTCAGAATACACTTCCCAATTATGTTATTCAGAGGAAACCTCCGACATGTAATGTGCAAATCAGACAGGGAACCTCAACGCCGGCTGCAGAACCTGAAACCTAAATATAGCCACCTATGATCTCCTAGGCTAGAGGATGGTCCAGCACTCAGGACGGCTGAGGTAGCCCACGTATGTGTCCCTCCTCTACTACATGACTTATTCTACATAATATGTACATCGGCATATAGCCGTTCAAATCAATTTATAAATGTGAGAAGACACCACATGATAAAATGTAATGTTATCAGAATCGTTTGGATAAAGTTCCTTTAAACTCCCACCCTCTTTGCAAAAATGTGTGGAAAAAAACCTCACTGCTAATTTTATTTACTCATTGCTTAATATTGTCTTTCACAGACTACTCTGCTTCGCCTCACTACACTCTGCTTCACTCCTCTCCATTCCACTTCAGTCTGCTCCACTTCACTCCATTCTGCTTTACCTCACTCCACTTCTCTCCAGTCTGCTTCGCTTCACTACACTCTGCTTCACTCCTCTCCACTCCACTCCAATGCACTCCACTTCACTCCTCTCCACTTCGCTCCAATTGCTTCTACTCCACTCCACACTGCTACATTCCCCTCCAGTCTACTCCACTGTACTTCTCTCCACTCTGCTCCACTCCACTCTGCTTCACTCCAATCCACTCTTCTTTACTCCACTTCACTCTACTCCACTCCATTTCACTTCACTCCACTCTGCTTCACTCCACTCTACTCCACTCAACTTTGCTTCACTCTACTCCACTCTGCTCCACTCCACTTCACTCTGTGCCCAATCACTCCACTCTGCTCCACTCCACTTCAATCCAGTTCTTTACACTACACTACACTTTGATCCACTCTGCTCCACTCCTATTCGCATCACTTTGCTACACTTTACTCTTCTCTGCACCACTCCACTTCACTCTACTACATTCCACTCCTCTTTGCTCCACTCCACTCCACTCTGCTCTACTTCACTCTCCTGCACTACATACTGCTCCATTCCCCTTCAATCTACTCTTCTCTGCTATGCTCCACTCCACTCCACTCTACTCTGCTCCACTCTACTACACTCCTCTCCATTCTACTTTATCCAACTCTGCTACACTCCACTCCTCTTTACTCCACTCTGATACACTTCACTCTACTCTTCTCCACTCCACTTCACTCTGCTCCATTCCTCTCTGCTTTGCTCCACTCCATTCTCCATCACTCCACTCTGCTCTACTTCAATCTACTCCATTCCTCTCCACTCTGCTCCACTTCACTCCGTTCTGCTCCACTTCACTCCACTCTGTTCCCATCCACTCTCCTCTGCTCCGCTTCAATCTGTTCCCATCCACTCCAGTCTTCTCCACTTCACTCCACTACACTACACTCTGCTCCATTCCACTCCGCTTTTCTCCACTCCACTCAGCTCCACTTCACTCTCCTGCACTCCATACTGCTCCATTCCACTTCAATCCACTCTACTCTGCTCCACTCTGCTGCTCCACTTCACTCCAATCTGTTCCACTCCACTCTACTCCCTTCTGCATCACTCCACTCCACTAAAGTTGTAATATGATGACATTATTTACATAAATGTATAGCTTGAGTAACTATAGCTGTGCACAAATCTCCTCAGAGGAACTACCTCCGGCACTGGAGGCTCTCCATGCTCGGCCACCATTCCAAGACCACCATGAGCATGTATCAGTGAGCAGCCCTGGAAGCTTTCCATGCTCGGCCACCATTACAAGACCATGAGCATGTTTCAGTGAGCATCCCTGGAGGCTCTCCATGCTTGGCCACCATTACAAGACCATGAGCATGTATCAGTGAGCAGCCCTGGAGGCTCTCCATGCTCGGCCACCATTACAAGACCATGAGCATGTATCAGTGAGCAGCCCTGGAGGCTCTCCATGCTCGGCCACCATTACAAGACCATGAGCATGTTTCAGTGAGCAGCCCTGGAGGCTCTCCATGCTTGGCCACCATTGCAAGACCACTATGACCATGTGTCAGTGAGCAGTTACTGTTCTGTAAGCTGACATGAGATTGTTGTGAGTTCCTCTTCCATTAATGCTGCCGGTGGGAGATCATCCTATCTGGGTAAATCAGGCAGCTAGGTCACCTTTATTGTAGATGGCAGCCAGGGGAAAACGTTTCAGTGAATCCAGTCCTTGAAGCACCTAATAAAGTCCCCATGTTTTACTGACGGGCTGGAGAAACTGGGAGAGGCCAAGGACACTTTGCTTAGAGATAATCGTTATATACTTTATACAGCACTATGGAGACTTTTTAGCTTTTATTTGCATAGTAAGAAAAGTCTCCCCTTCTGGAGCCACATCGTTTGGATAAAGTTCCTTTAAACTCCCACCCTCTTTGCAAAAATGTGTGGAAAAAAACCTAAATGCTAATTTTATTTACTCATTGCTTAATATTGTCTTTCACAGACTACTCTGCTTCGCCTCACTACACTCTGCTTCACTCCTCTCCACTCCAGTTCACTCCACTTCAGTCTGCTCCACTTCACTCCATTCTGCTTTACCTCACTCCACTTCTCTCCAGTCTGCTTCGCTTCACTACACTCTGCTTCACTCCTCTCCACTCCAATGCACTCCACTTCGCTCCAATTGCTTCTACTCCACTCCACACTGCTACATTCCCCTCCAGTCCACTCCACTGTACTTCTCTCCACTCTACTCCACTCTGCTCCTTTCCACTCTGCTTCACTCCAATCCACTCTACTCCGCTCCATTTCACTTCACTCCACTCTGCTTCACTCCACTCTACTCAACTTTGCTTCACTCTACTCCACTCCACTTCACTCTGTGCCCAATCACTCCACTCTGCTCCACTTATCTGCTGCCTCTAGCTTTATCTCTATCTATAGACCTGGCCAGGGCTTACACATTAGCCAAGGTACTGTGATCGCTTGAACTCTTGTTTGCACCCGTTGTGTGCCCTCATATGACGTCACATGTACCTGCCGGCCAGAAGATGGATCGTGGTATGCTCATCGTGAGGGGGACGTCACTGGATCCATCTTCCTCCATTGGGTGGTGAGTATTCAGCTTTAGTGTAGGAAACCTCGAAAACTTTTGGCGAGTTATAGACAATAAAATGTCACAACAAATAGTTTCTAATTACCTTAATTTTTTCACACTTCTGGCAAATGTTCGTGTTTTTAGACTTTTTTTAAACTATGACAAGAGCACAATCGAAAGAAAACTAAAGAAACGAAATGAAACTGTGAAGATTAGAGGGAATGTAGCTACTTATTAAGGTATGAACCTGAAAACGTTACAAACATGTCTTGGAAGCAGCTTATCATAATTTAATCAGATGAAAATCAGTGCCACCAAGAGCATGCCCAATCGACAATTCAACCAAATTTAGGCTGAAATTGGTCATGACGATTGGACATGCCGGAAAATATTGGGCCGACATGCTCAATCAGGTGTGCGGTGGTAATAGTGTACAATAATCGCAAAAGCTGCAGAAACCCACGGCCACTTCCTAAATGTGATATGTGACGTCGTACTCATGCAATATGCTGGCAACCATGTGGGGCGCGAAAGAGGAACAAGAGTGCGGGGACAGTGGCGGACTTGTAAAGTATTCATGTGCGGGCACTGGTGGGGGGGGGGTGTACTTGTATTTTTGAGAGGACGTGGCCAGTGGAGGCGAGGTGGTCTCACTAGGCCAACTCCCAAAAGATTTATAAATGAAAATCAATCGGGAATCGGCTTGCTGTTTATGGCGGCCAACAGATCTCTCACCGATCAGATTCAATCAGAGAGAGATCTCTTGGACGATCGGCTGTCAAAATCGCTAGATGTATGGCCACCTTAATGGGCGTATGAGCAACAGAATAGTGGTGGAAGGTGGCTTGGTCTGAGGAGCCATGCTTTCTTTTAGATCATCTGGAAGACTGGGTAAATATTAACCATTTACCTGGAGAGAGGCTGGAAAAAATAATGCAGATCATTGGAGGCCTCATCTCGTACCTTACAGAACTGAAAGGATCTACTGGTCACAACTTGGTGGCAAGTGCCCCAGGACACCTTCACAGGGCTGGTGGAGTCCATGCCTTGAGGGGTCAGACAAGGTGGACCTACACAACAGGTGGTTTTAATGTTTTACTTAAGGAAGGGTGAGAACCTGGTTGAGTTGTTGGTTAACATCTCTTGCAGTGACCTCATTGCTCTACGATGATCTTCATTGCACAATCCTATGATGTCTTCAAGTGTTGTGCATATTTATACAGACTTGTCATGTGCTGCTTCACCGCACCGGCCTACTTCTTCCCAATTTCAGGCAAAAGAAAATCTTGAATTTTGTGTACTGGATGCATCAGGTTCAAATTACGCTCAGTACACAAGTACGGCGTGTAATGCCAAACTTTGCACTAAAATTAGCCCCTTTTATCATGGCAATATTTATATGGTTACGCCTTCGCTGTGTCGGTTTGTTTGTTAAATTGCTCATTGTGTTACTCGTGTGTTTATCTCATGTCTGCTTAACAGAATTCTTTACTTTTCCATTCAAAAATTGAGAGGATGATGTAGCGCAGACCCCCTGGGGAAGGACAAGAAATCAGCTGCTGTAAGCCATATAAACTCAATAAAGGGGCACCCTAGACAAGACTTCTATAAAGATGCAGTCATCTGTGCCTAATTTTACGTCTAGGCAGCACCTGGCCCGGTCTCCAGACTCCAGCGAATCACTTCAGAGCGCACTTAGTGACTTTGCGGTACCATCCAGAAGAGTCTGGAAGATCAAACAATGGTCTTCATATTCGTAGGCATCTTCTGACAGCCACACATGGCAGACTATATAGGGAATTATAAGTGATGGGATCAGGGCTGTGGAGTTGGTACAAAAATCCACCAACTCCGACTCCTCAGTTTAGGATTCCACTGACTCCGACTCCTCTAATTTGCATATTAAAATCTTGTTGATTGAAACTATGTAACATGAAATCCGTCTCTTAACTGCCAACGCTTAGGAATTTTAAAAGACAACTGAAGTGAGAAGGATATGGAGATTGCCATATTTATTCCTTTAGTCATAGACTAAAACTAGTCCTTGGTAAGAGTACTTGTAAAAGGTACAGCCCGGAACAGAGAACATCTATCAGGCCCTAGGCAATGTAAGTGTGGGTACATGTAAGAATGATGTGCAGGTACTCTGCAGGGGAATGAGGGGATTCTTCCTCTATTACACATTCTTCATGCACAATGTGAACATGGATCAGGCCCTAGGCAATGTGACTGTGGGTACATGTAAGAGTGATGTGCAGGTACTCTGCAGGAGAATGAGGGGATTCTTCCTCTATTACACAGTCTTCATGCACAATCTGAACCAGGTTTATGGGTGATAGACAACACCTCTGTGTTCAATGTGCACAGCATTCTCAGTGGATTCCCTGCAGCTCTGTGGGGAGTGCATATGTACAGTATAGTACTACTGTGTAACAAAGTAAACCTGAGACAGATTAAATTAAAGTTTTATACATACCTGGGGCTTCCCCCAGCCCCCTTCAGGCTAATCAGTCCCTTGCTGTCCTCCTCTGCCACCTGGATCTTCTGCTATGAGTCCAGGTACTTGAGCCAGTGTGGCGTAGTGCGCATGCACACTCCGCCGCCGGGAGCGTACTACACCTGCGCAGCACTATTGTGCAGGTGCAGAACGCTCCTGGCTGTGGGAGTGGTCCACGGCCGGACTGCGCTGACTGGCTGAATTACCGGGACTCATAGCAGAAGATCCGGGTGGTGGAGGAGGACAGCGAGGGACTGATTAGCCTGAAGGGGGCTGGAGGAAGCCCCAGCTATGTATAAAACTTTTCTTTTCATCAGTCTCAGGTACCCATTAATTTGTAGTCACCAAAGTAAATTTTAGCAACGTATCACATTATTTGATTTCATGAGCAACGACAGTGCATACATTTGCATAAATCAGCATCAACGCAGAATTATTTCCATCTCATTGACCATCTCTATAAGTGACACAGCTACACATCAGGCTTTATACTTACAGCATAGATGTTATTTAGTATATATAAGAGATTCCTGTGTACACATCATATATACTGTACAGTCACAATCAGATATGTATATCTAACTTTAAAAATACGGGGACTGCTTTATTGAAGCAGCACAAGTAACTAATTTTGATTGGTTTATTTCATTTTTGTGGACTAAGCACAGCTATTGCTGTGTATATAAATTATTTATGATGACTATTATCTGAGAAATAGAACATTTTATCATATTTTCTATTTTAATTACAGTTTAAATTCATTAGGAGTCGGAGTATTTTTTCCCGACTCCAGGCACCCAAAATTGCTCCGACTCCACGACTCCGACTCCACAGCCCTGGACGGGATAATGATAGACAATTGTCCCTGTACCCAGGGGCGTAACTAGAAATCACTGGGCCCCACTGCAAAACTTTGGATGGGGCCCCCTCCCCCTGCACACTGAATAGGGACTGGCTACAAATCTTTGTCTACAAAACTTTGTATGATTAATTATCAGTGGCTGTCATTAGAACAATTGTGCAAAGAGCAGAAATTTTTTTCTCTCCTTGCCCTCACTTGTCAGTCTCTCAGGATGGGGCCCCTGTGGCTTCTGGGCCCCCTTGCGGCTGCATCCCTTGCAGGGTCTATTGTTACGCCTCTGCCTGTACCCTAGAATGGCATTGCTGTTGATGCCCGGATGTGCCCAGGCCAGGAACTCCCTCGTAAGTTTGTGAAGGCCCGATAGGGGGCACCATGGTTTTGAAAACGTTCTTGCAGCATTTTGCTGTTTACTTAAGGTCCTGACACCTCTCCTCGATGGTAATGCAGTATTGATACTCTCACAGACTATTGTGGGGACAATGGGTCATGGTGGGTCATCTGGGGGTGGGGATAGTTTTGATGTTCTCACAGGTTACTGTATGAATTCCCTGGGAGCTCATCCACATGAGAAGATTGGCACAGTAGTGCTGGTACTCAGGGCTGTGGAATTGGTACAAAAATCAACCAACTCCTACTAGGACTCCTCAGTTTATGATCCCACAATGCCCAAAATTGCTCAGACACCTTGACTCTGACTCCACAGCTCTTGTAGGGCTATGGAGTGGGTACAAATTCATCTGACTCTGACTCCTCAGTTTATGAAAGCCCCAACTCCGACTGCAGGTACCAAAAATTGCTCCGACTTCTCAACTCCAATTCTACAGCCCTGTTGGTACTCCCAAATATCGTGCAATCTATAATTACACAAAATATCCTGCCCAGCAGCTGAAATTGCACATAAGGCTGTCACAAGGGTTCCTGCACTGGCTGTCGCAGTGAAAGAGAGGACAACAAGCAGCAGTCTACAGCAATTCTTGCATAGAGGCAGGAGAAGTGTATACATGCTGGGGGGAGAAATAACTGCAGGCTTAGGAAATGTAGTCTCACTCTCACATCTGTGGTTGACCTGCTTATAAATGCACAGAGGAAGGACCTCACAGCAGGTGGACAGGACTCGTCACAGCAGCTTTGTGTCTGAGAACCTTCAGCATCTGTGCGATAGAAACATTCTCGGTCAGCAGCTATAAACACCATCACTCCTTGGCTGCCTGCGGCCAGTAGAGGCTCGACCCGAGGTGCGACTGCCAACACGTTCCTGGTGGGAAGGAAAGTTGAGGTCCATCCGTGCTCAGACAGCTCTCCAAAACATCTGCTCCACTTCAAAGCCTCGTCCACAATGCAGCAGCCAACTGACCCAGAATCTCCAGCTCACGTTAACTCCTTATTACTAGAAAATCACACAATCCATCGAAGAGCAAAGACAGAAGCACAAGTCTTCTCGTCACCGCTGCTGCCCCATGAGATTCCCCCTTGGCATGTCCTGGAACATTCCACAGCTACTCCTGCAGCCTGAGGCACCTCTTGTGGAAACACCACCATGAAGTCATCATGAAATCTTCATAAAAGGTGGCCAATAAGGAATCGGGGGATGAAATGACATTCTATTTTAGTTTTTATTATAAAACTAATGAAATATAGAAAAGTCATATCCTTCCAGTGATAAAACAAAATCCATCAGCTTCTTATAGATGGGAAGGAGTCGAGCGCCATACACACGTTAAAGGAAACTTGGCGAAGGCAGCCGATAACTACCTCCTCTGCCAAGAATCTAGCGTGTGTAAAGCCCCCCCCCCCTCCTACCCCGCCCGCCCCGATGCCCCCGAGACCTCTTCCATCTGTACGCATGCTACATATGTGTGTACAAGGGATTACAGATACAGTGAAGGTCAATGAGATGCTAATAATTCTAGCTCTCATGCAAACTTATTGCAAATTGTATGACCAAAATCATCAGAATGTGCATTTGATTGTCCCAATTCTAACCTGCATACAATTTGCATGAATCCCACTGACCATCAGGTGCTGCTAAACCTTACCAGACAGGTCTGTCAGAACCTCCCCATGGTGTAGCCTTTACAGGTCTGTCAGAGCCTCGCCCAGAGTGTGGCCTTCACAGGTCTGTCAGAGCCTCGCCCAGAATGTGGCCTTCACAGGTCTGTCAGAACCTCACCTAGAGTGTGGCCTTCACAGGTTTATCAGAACCTCGCCCAGAGTGTGGCCTTCACAGGTCTGTCAGAGCCTCGCCCAGAGTGTGGCCTTCACAGGACTGTCAGAGCCTCGCCCAGAATGTGGCCTTCACAGGACTGTCAGAGCCTCGCCCAGAGTGTGGCCTTCACAGGACTGTCAGAGCCTCGCTCAGAATGTGGCCTTCACAGGTCTGTCAGAGCCTTGCCCAGAATGTGGCCTTCACAGGTCTGTCAGAACCTCCCCCAGAGTGTGGCCTTCACAGGTCTGTCAGAGCCTCGCCCAGAGTGTGGCCTTCACAGGTCTGTCAGAGCCTCGCCCAGAGTGTGGCCTTCACAGGTCTGTCAGAGCCTCGCCCAGAGTGTGGCCTTCACAGGTCTGTCAGAGCCTCGCCCAGAGTGTGGCCTTCACAGGTCTGTCAGAGCCTCGCCCAGAGTGCGGCCTTCACAGGTCTGTCAGAGCCTCACCCAGAATGTGGCCTTCACAGGTCTGTCAGAGCCTCACCCAGAATGTGGCCTTCACAGGTCTGTCAGAGCCTCACCCAGAATGTGGCCTTCACAGGTCTGTCAGAGCCTTGCCCAGAGTGTAGCCTTCACAGGTCTGTCAGAGCCTCACCCAGAGTGTGGCCTTCACAGGACTGTCAGATCCTCGCCCAGAATGTGGCCTTCACAGGTCTGTCAGAGCCTCGCCCAGAGTGTGGCCTTCACAGGTCTGTCAGAGCCTCACCCAGAGTGTGGCCTTCACAGGTCTGTCAGAACCTCGCCCAGAGTGTGGCCTTCACAGGTCTGTCAGAACCTCACCCAAAGTGTGGCCTTCACAGGTCTGTCAGAGCCTCGCCCAGAGTGTAGCCTTCACAGGTCTGTCAGAACCTCGCCCAGAGTGTGGCCTTCACAGGTCTGTCAGAACCTCACCCAAAGTGTGGCCTTCACAGGTCTGTCAGAGCCTCGCCCAGAGTGTAGCCTTCACAGGTCTGTCAGAGCCTCGCCCAGAGTGTAGCCTTCACAGGTCTGTCAGAGCCTCGCCCAGAGTGTGATCTTCACAGGCCTGTCGGAATTGATGGCTGAACATTATGGTTTCGTGTTCGTGAACCAATCATTTGCGGTAAACCCCAGTGACTTTAATGGCAGGTAAACTTCTGAAACCTTCAGGGCAGGTCTGCAGCCACAATTTCTTTATAAAAAGGTGTACAAAGTGTACAAGAACTCAGAAAGTGGCATGGCGGAGGATGATCAAGGGCAAAAAGTTCGTAAAAAATGACGTGTTTTACGCAAAGGCTTTTTTTTATGTGTAAATGCCAAAAATCACAAAGTTTCTAGGTTTTTCAAATAAAGGTCTTTAGTATGGCCGCTGTGGCTACCTGACAAAAAAATGTCAGACTGTGACACTGTAATTTTTTTTTTAAAGGAGACACTAACTGTCTGATATCACCGACAGTACACTCACAGTAAGGTTAGGTAACAACGGTGTATTGGTGTACCACTGTACGATAATACAGGACCCACAAGGATCACAGTAAAGATACATACACACGTCTGATATTTCTTAACAACTTGTGCAAACCGGTTGTTTAAACGACAGTTGGATGTGTGCATGTTCGATCGTTAGACTGATAGCAGCAGTTTTGATTGATACACTTGGCGGATCCGTGGACTAGCTGTTGTTCAAACGACAGTTAGGTCCATACATGTGTACAAATGACTTGATGTTTGAAAGTCTATTAGTTTGACACTAATGCTGGGAATACTCCATAAGTTTTTTCAGCAGATAGATGGTTCGATAGATAATTTCAGACATGTCCGATCTTATTTTTGATCGTTTTTCTGATCGATTGCTCATAGAAGTGAACGGAAATTGATCAGAAAATCGATCGGAAAATCAATGGAAAATAAGATCGGACAGTAAATTGACTGTAAAATCTCATTGTGTATTCCGAGCATAATAGACTTTCAAACAACAAGTTGTTTGATCGGTCATTTGATCTGGTCCATGTTCTATCCAGTCCATTGACCAGTCAAACGACATGAAATTAGCTGTAATTAGCATTTCAAACGTTTTGTCCTCTGTGTGTACAAGGAGTCTGAATTACTTTTTGTTTGAGGACAATCAGGCATAAAATCAGACGTGTGTACGCACCTTTAAGGTCCGTACACACGCCGGACTGCAGGCAACGACGAGTCCGTCGTCACTTCCCCTGGGTGGGTGTTCCAGCGACAGTCCGGCGTGTGTACAGTCTGCCTGCAGACTGATATGGCTTTTTCTGAGCGATCCGCCGGGCAGACAGTCAGAAACAGTCCGCCAACAGACTGTACACATGCCGGACTGTCGCTGGAACGCCCACCCAGGGGAGGGGACGACGGACTCGTCGTTGCCTGCAGTCCGGCGTGTGTACGGACCTTTAGACTATAGCAGGGTAGTAAATGAAGTCTGTTGGGAGATAGTTCTTTCTGTTTGCAGTAAAGGACGAACATCCTGATTCCAGTAATAATCCTATATTTCTGAAAGGAATCTCTCAGTCTTGCATTAAATTTCCAGCTTTTCCAGGATGGTAGAGTCATCCCCTAAAGCCCTTAAGTAAGGAAAAACTGCTCCATTAAAACAAGAGACAATGTAATTTTTGAGTTGTGAAAGCGGATGATTTCTCTGTCCAGCCCGGAGTGCCGTGTTTCTGGCCAAGCTGCATTGTGCTCCAGAGATTGTAAACTGAATTCACAACATGTGTAGCGAGAGCACGGAATATCGTGCCACCAATCCGCCTGTACATCCCTGCCTTACTCAACACGATTGCATAAGACTTTACCCAGCTCTGCCTACTGCCCAAACAAAGCATGATTGTGTAATGGAAAACAATCGCTCTACATTCTACCATGGAATTTTAATTGTCAGATCCACATTTTGATGACGACCTCTGGAGTGGCATCAACTCAGACTGAAAGGAAAATAAATACATAACGGCAAAACCATTCAGGTTTGAAGGAATGTTCTCTCACTTAAATCAAGAAGAAGGAATGTTAGATGAGACCTTCAGACTCCACACCACGGAAAGCCAAACATGGCCACATACTGGAGGCATGAGGAGCAGGACCTTCATACCAAAAAACATGGCCACATACTGGAGGCATGAGGAGCAGGACCTTCCAATAACAAACATGGCCACATACTGGAGGCATGAGGAGAAGGACCTTCCAAACAACAAACATTGCCACATACTGGAGGCACGAGGAGAAGGAGGACCTTCCAATCAATAAACATGGCTACATACTAGAGGCATGAGGAACAGGACCTTCCAACCAACATTGCCACATACTGGAGGCATGAGGAGCAGGGCCTTCCAACTAACAAACATGGCCACATACTAGAGGCATGAGGATAAGGACCTTCCAACCAACAAACATGGCCACATACTGGAGGCACGAGGAGAAGGAGGACCTTCCAATCAATAAACTTGGCTACATACTAGAGGCATGAGGAACAGGACCTTCCAACCAACAAACATGACCACATACTGGATGCACGAGGAGAAGGAGGACCTTCCAATCAATAAACATGGCTACATACTAGAGGCATGAGCAGCAGGACCTTCCAACCAACAAACATGGATGGCCACATACTGGAGGCATGAGGAGCAGGACCTTCCAACCAAATACCACGGTTTTGTCTCTACGTCTCCCACAATGGTGAAATTCACTTGTAAACACTTATGTTACTGCTTCTCCCACACTGATGAGATCTTGTGTCACTTGTCACTGCCTCTCCCACACTGACCAGAGCTCCTGTCACTTGTCACTGCTCCTCCCACTCTGATGAGATCTCCTGCCACTTGTCACTGCCCCCTCCCACACTGATGAGACCTCCTGTCACTTGTCACTGCCCCTCCCACACTGATGAGATCTTCTGTCACTTGTCACTGCCCCTCCCACTCATGAGACCTATTGTGAAGTGTCACTGCCCCTCCCACACTGATGAGACCTCCTGTCACTTGTCACTGCCCCTTCCACACTGATGAGATCTCCTGTCACTTGTCACTGCCCCTTCCACACTGATGAGACCTCCTGTCACATGTCACTGCCCCCTCCACACTGATGAGATCTCCTGTCACTTGTCATTGCCCCTCTCACACTGATGAGATCTCCTGTCACTTGTCACTGCCCCTTCCACACTGATGAGACCTCCTGTCACGTGTCACTGCCCCTTCCACACTGATGAGACCTCCTGTCACTTGTCACTGCCCCTTCCACACTGATGAGATCTCCTGTCACTTGTCACTGCCCCTTCCACACTGATGAGACCTCCTGTCACTTGTCACTGCCCCTTCCACACTGATGAGACCTCCTGTCACTTGTCATTGCCCCTCCCACACTGATGAGACCTCCTGTCACTTGTCATTGCCCCTCCCACACTGATGAGATCTCCTGTCACTTGTCACTGCCCCTCCCACACTGATGAGACCTCCTGTCACTTGTCACTGCCCCTTCCACACTGATGAGATCTCCTGTCACTTGTCATTGCCACTCCCACACTGATGAGATCTCCTGTCACGTGTCACTGCCCCTTCCACACTGATGAGACCTCCTGTCACTTGTCACTGCCCCTTCCACACTGATGAGATCTCCTGTCACTTGTCACTGCCCCTTCCACACTGATGAGTACTAATAGAGATAGAAAGACACAAGGACACCGGGAGCCCGATATCGTGTATTATCGTTGCGAAACCTGGTCTATCGAAGTGAAAATATACTCACAATTCTGGGTTACTTTTGAAGGCAACCACCATCAGATCTTGTGGAGAAGTACCTTCTCCACTCGGCCTTGTTGGTCGCTGCTCCCGGGAAAAAAAAAAATCACCATTATATTAATACGGTGGTGTAACCCCACGTCGTGAGGTACTGTTTAGCATAAGACACTGTGGGAGGCGCCCCTATGTTTCAAAGCGTACAGTGCACAGGCAAATAATCAAAGGTAAGCGTGGTACGTCTTACCTGGTATGAAGACTCATACACATAATAGTAGTAGAAATCAATGTATTTAGCAGTAAGTCCTTAGTGCTAAATAAATTGATTTCTACTACTATTATGTGTATGACCCTTCATACCAGGTAAGACGTACCACCCTTACCTTTGATTATTTGCCTGTGCACTATACGCTTTGAAACATAGGGGCGCCTCCCACATTGTCTTATCCATCCACACTGAGGAGATCTTCTGTCACTTGTCACTGCCCCTCACACACTGATGAGACCTCCTGTCACTTCTCATTGCCCCTCCCACACTGAGGAAACCTCCTGTCACTTGTCACTGCCCCTCCCACACTGATGAGACCTCCTGTCACTTGTCACTGTCCCCCCCACACTAATGAGACCTGTCACTTGTTGTCACTGCCTCCCCCACACTGCTGAGACCTCCTGCCACTTGTTGTCACTGCCCCTCACACACTGTTAAGACCTCCTGACACTTGTTGTCACTGCCCCTCCCACTCTAATGAGACCTCCTGTCACTTCTCATTGCCCCTCCCACACTGAGGAAACCTCCTGTCACTTGTCACTGCCCCTTCCACACTGATGAGACCTCCTGTCACATGTCACTGCCCCCTCCACACTGATGAGATCTCCTGTCACTTGTCATTGCCCCTCTCACACTGATGAGATCTCCTGTCACTTGTCACTGCCCCTTCCACACTGATGAGACCTCCTGTCACGTGTCACTGCCCCTTCCACACTGATGAGACCTCCTGTCACTTGTCACTGCCCCTTCCACACTGATGAGATCTCCTGTCACTTGTCACTGCCCCTTCCACACTGATGAGACCTCCTGTCACTTGTCACTGCCCCTTCCACACTGATGAGACCTCCTGTCACTTGTCATTGCCCCTCCCACACTGATGAGACCTCCTGTCACTTGTCATTGCCCCTCCCACACTGATGAGATCTCCTGTCACTTGTCACTGCCCCTCCCACACTGATGAGACCTCCTGTCACTTGTCACTGCCCCTTCCACACTGATGAGATCTCCTGTCACTTGTCATTGCCCCTCCCACACTGATGAGATCTCCTGTCACGTGTCACTGCCCCTTCCACACTGATGAGACCTCCTGTCACTTGTCACTGCCCCTTCCACACTGATGAGATCTCCTGTCACTTGTCACTGCCCCTTCCACACTGATGAGTACTAATAGAGATAGAAAGACACAAGGACACCGGGAGCCCGATATCGTGTATTATCGTTGCGAAACCTGGTCTATCGAAGTGAAAATATACTCACAATTCTGGGTTACTTTTGAAGGCAACCACCATCAGATCTTGTGGAGAAGTACCTTCTCCACTCGGCCTTGTTGGTCGCTGCTCCCGGGAAAAAAAAAATCACCATTATATTAATACGGTGGTGTAACCCCACGTCGTGAGGTACTGTTTAGCATAAGACACTGTGGGAGGCGCCCCTATGTTTCAAAGCGTACAGTGCACAGGCAAATAATCAAAGGTAAGCGTGGTACGTCTTACCTGGTATGAAGACTCATACACATAATAGTAGTAGAAATCAATGTATTTAGCAGTAAGTCCTTAGTGCTAAATAAATTGATTTCTACTACTATTATGTGTATGACCCTTCATACCAGGTAAGACGTACCACCCTTACCTTTGATTATTTGCCTGTGCACTATACGCTTTGAAACATAGGGGCGCCTCCCACATTGTCTTATCCATCCACACTGAGGAGATCTTCTGTCACTTGTCACTGCCCCTCACACACTGATGAGACCTCCTGTCACTTCTCATTGCCCCTCCCACACTGAGGAAACCTCCTGTCACTTGTCACTGCCCCTCCCACACTGATGAGACCTCCTGTCACTTGTCACTGTCCCCCCCACACTAATGAGACCTGTCACTTGTTGTCACTGCCTCCCCCACACTGCTGAGACCTCCTGCCACTTGTTGTCACTGCCCCTCACACACTGTTAAGACCTCCTGACACTTGTTGTCACTGCCCCTCCCACTCTAATGAGACCTCCTGTCACTTCTCATTGCCCCTCCCACACTGAGGAAACCTCCTGTCACTTGTTGTCACTGCCCCTCCCACACTGATGAGACCTACTGTCACTTGTAACTGCCACTCGGAGGGAGGGGGGGGCAGTGCAACAAGCGACAGGAGGTCTCACTAGTGTGGGAGGGGCAGTGACAAGAAGTGACAGGAGGTCTCAGCAATGTGGGATGAGACCTACTGTCACTTATTACTGCCCCTCCCACACCGATGAGATCTTCTGTCACTTGCCACTGCCCCTCTCACACTGATAAGACCTCCAGTCACTTGTCATTGCCCCCCCCCCCACACACACACACACACACACTGATGAGACCTCCTGTCAGTTGTCACTGTCTCTCCCACACTGATGAGATCTCCTGTCACTTGTCACTGCCCCTCCCACACTGATAAGACCTCCAGTCACTTGTCATTGTCCCCCCCCCCCCCCACACACACACACACTGATGAGACCTCCAGTCACTTGTCACTGCCCCTCCCACACTGATGAGACCTCCAGTCACTTGTCACTGCCCCTCCCACACTGATGAGACCTCCAGTCACTTGTCACTGCCCCTCCCACACTGATGAGACCTCCAGTCACTTGTCACTGCCCCTCCCACACTGATGTTTAGTGAGAATGAAGAAGTCAGGCTAAGAGCTCTCCCTTTCCAGCCCTGTTTCTAGGCACGGACGGGCCAGGTTACCGCCCGGGACACAGTGAGGGAGAGGTGTGCAGTGAAGGAAGGGGGGTAGTGGCGCATTGGGACTCAGCCGCGTGGAAGGGGTCTTGACTCCTCCCTCCCTTGCTGATTAGCAGATGTAGTAAGAGGCACTGGAGACAGAGGAGCTGGGCAGTACGTCATCCCCGCTTGGAGCCCAGAAGGTGAGTTTCCACTTACCACTTACCGCCATGCAGACATTTCAGCAATAAATGGGGTAGCACAGAGGGGGACCCGAGGAGGAGAGGAAGGGAGGAGTCAGGACCCCCTCCACCCAGCGTGCCGCTGCTCCCCCTCCTTCACTGTAATCCCCCAGCCAGGGGTGGGAGACACCAATTCCTGGATACCTATACTGGGGGCAATCAGGCCTGGCTACCTATACTATGGCACCTACAGCTGGCTACCTATACTGGGGCACCTATGCCTGGCTAGCAATACTGGGGTACCTATGCCTGGCTACCTATACTGTGGCACCTATAGCTGGTTACCTATACTGTGGCACCTATGGCCTGGCTAGCTATACTGTGGCACCTATGGCCTGGCTAGCTATACTGGGGCACCTATGCCTAGCTACCTATATGGTGGCACCTATAGATGGTTACCTATACTGAGGTACCTATGCCTGACTACTTATACTGTGGCACCTATAGCTGGTTATCTATACTGGGGCACCTATGCCTGGCTAGCTATACTGGGGTACCTATGCCTGGCTACCTATACTGTGGCACCTATAGATGGTTACTTATACTGGGGCACCTATGCCTGGCCACCTATACTGTGGCACCTATAGCTGGTTACCTATACTGGGGCACCTATTCTGGGGGCAACTATACCTGGTTACCTAAACTGAGGGCACCGATGCCTGGATACCTATACTGGGGCACCTATACTGGGCTACCTATGCTAGGGACACCTCTACTTGGCTATCTATACGGGGGTCACCTATACCTGGCTACCTATACTGGGGCAACTATACCTGGCTACCTATACATACCTATATTGGGGGCACCTATACCTGGATACCTATACTGGGGCACCTATACCTGGCTACCATAAACTGGGGCACCTATACCTGGATACCTATATTGGGGGCACCTATACCTGGATACCTATACTGGGGCACCTATGGCTGGCTAACATACTGGGGCATTTATACCTGGTTGGGGGGCTAAATACTGCATTGCAAATAATGTTCTCAAGTGGGGGGGGGGTGCAATTTTTACACCCTCGCCCTGGGAGCAATTTGGCCTAGAAATTGCCCTGCCCCTTGCTAAAGATTTACAGACTCAACCAGAAGAATCCTGATCATTGCTTTTAGCCTGCTATTTACATAGATATTTCAAAGAATCCCATTTATCCTCCAATTTCTAGTTGGGAGATTACAGTTTTACAGTCCATTAGATGATCACCTCCTGCTTTAGCACATGATCTTGACTAGCAAATCAGAGACTTAATATCGGTCACCTGACCAGACTGGTCACATGCTTACCCATGAACTCTCCTAGACATGACCATCACTATCCAGAGGACACCTGTGCTTACACTTTCCATAAATCCGACTATTCGGTATGACAATCAGCCAATGAAAATGTAGTGTATGGGTAGTTTTGTGACTATCCAATCGGCCACAATCTTCTGTTGTTTCCTAACATGTCTCTTAGCAGGACCTTATTAAAGACCCCACATCAACGTATATATCTATCAAGAGCTACAAATAGTCCAACATTCTTCTCTTTTCTGCCAGCGAGAAGCTGGAGGCTTCACAACTATTCCAGCCATGCGAAGGAACAGACCTGACATCTTCCACCCAACACAGGAACTCCAAGCAGGTTCATGCTGGACAAGTCTCGCCCAGGTGTGTCCTCAGATGAAGACAGAGTGCAGTGTAGAATTTGAATAGGGGGAAGAGAGACGTTTCCAGTCCACAGTCTGTCTGGCCGCCTCATTACAGAATCCTTCTGGGACGCTCAGCGTTGACTGGCTTCCAAAGAGTTTTATTTTGCTGGATTTCAGTCCAAGTTGAAAGAGAGTGATAAAGACGCAGGACTGGAAGATGTTCGGATAATAATATTGCTTGAAGTCAACAAATAAACAGCAGTGGGGGGCACAGAACGTCTGGAGATTCCCGAGAACATTCCAGTGCCCAGCCAGCTTGTCTGCCAGCCACATGGAACCCCTACTACTCTGCCCGGGACCCCTTCTCCCCCTGGAACCCCTACTCCAACTGGAATCCCTACTCCAACTGGGAGCCCTACTCCACCTGGGAGCCCTACTCCACCTGGGAGCCCTACTCCGCCTGGAACTCCTACTCCGCCTGGAACTCCTACTCCGCCTGGAACTCCTACTCCGCCTGGAACTCCTACTCCGAACCTCTACTCCACCTGGAACCCCTACTCCACCTGGAACCCCTACTCCACCTGGAACCCCTACTCCACCTGGAACCCCTACTCCACCTGGAACCCCTACTCCACCTAAGAAATGATCCAGGACTGATGATGAACAGCCTGCTGAGGATTGATGGCCATAGAAGCAACGTCCTTCAGACATCCCTGGTGTCCACCGCTGTAGGCTGACCCAATTCTATTCAATAACAGCAATGGCTGAGATCATGCTTTGAAAATGCAGAGTATCTTATGCACATAGAGGTTTTACAGAGTGTAACCTCTTACATCATGGTGAACCAGAACAACCAGAGTTTTATAAAGGAGTAATAGGAACCGAAATGTCCACTTACAACAAAAGTTATGTTAGATTTGAATTTATCCTGTGAGATGGTGAGTGGGTTTACTGAATAAGCACAATGATGTTTCCCATGAATGTCCACTTGTAGATATAGTCAGATTATCCCCATTCTTAAGATACTGTAAATGACTCATAGGAAGCAACTGCTATCTCCAAACACTTAGAACATCTGACTGATGGTTATGGGTCATGGTGTTTCCAGGGTCCAGCCTTCCACAGATCTCCTTCTCACTGAAATTCCACTAAGACTGGCGATCCACCAGCAGTGATTGCCAGCAGTGATTACAATATCCGATGAGCCAATCCATCGTGGTGTCGCCAAGTGCCAAAATACACGCCATGAACAAAACCAACCAGCTCGCTCTCATTTGCTACAAGAAGTAAGACAACCTTTTATTACAGTGTTGGAGGTTTTGCAGAAACCACATAATAACAGGCTGAGACCTTCCACACGGCGTAACCACTCCCGGCTAAAGAATATTCACTTTACACTTCCCAAACTATCTCTACTCTGAAAGCCCCATAATCCAGCTACGCCGGTATCTGAGAGGGCCTTACATCTCAACTCCACAGCTTCTCTCAGAAGATAATGTGTTTTATTGCCTCGCTCTGTGTGTAGAGATGTGCAGGTCCAAGGAACCTCAGAGAGATAATGGACAACATGGGCACCAGCCTGGTGTATCATGTTATAAGTACGAGGCAAGAGGCATGGTACCCACTAACCAAGCACACCACAAAGACCACCACTGGACGCTCAAGTGGAGAACTGGACCCTTCTCGGGTGTAATTCTGTCTCTCTTGGGTGATGACCGGGTGATTTATGCAACAGAGAAAAAAAATTAACCTCCACACAGAGATTGATACAGATAAGCAAGCACTATGGAGACATCCACAATAAATGCATAAAGTAAAACAGTTTAAAAAGGAAGCTTAAAGCTACATAAAGTCTCTTGTTTTCACCCAAAACCATCTCTTACCAGATCATTTTAGGGATCAGTTTTAAATGGAGCTGAACTCTTGCCCAGGACAGAAGGAAAACATAAAAAAAATGCACCCTGTGAGTATTTAGAGAGTTTAGTCTGTCTTATTCGCTCACATCTGTGTCCAGGGGCATAGCAAGGGATGCAGGCGCAGGGGGGCTCCAAGCTTGGTGGGGGGCCCACCCAGGACAGTTTTCAGCAGCAGGCGGGGGTTGGAAATGATGGCGAGGGCAGCAGGTGGGGAACTCGCCTCTGGCTTCCGCATTTCAGGCAGCGTGCCTCCAATGACGCTGACTCCTGTCAGGAGACAAACAAGACGCAGGCACACACAGGGTTGGGGAGGGGGCATCCAAAGTTTTGCAGGGGGGGTCCAGTGATTTCTAGTTACGCCCCAGTCTGTGTCTAATCACAAGTGTTATTTGATCTCTCCCCTGTGTCAGCTGACTGCCACAGCAGATAAGCTCATTTGAAAGCACAGGATGTTAACATTATGTCTGCTTCCATGAAAGCAGGAAGTAGGGACAGCACTGATTTATGTAAGGATTTGTATCAGCTGTAACAAAGAAATGTTATTATGTTGTTGTGTATCTTTTAGAGCAGAGAGGAAGTTCTGAGTTCAGGTCCGCTTTAAAAACAATCCATGGAGAGTTCGTATGAGCAGCCCACACACTGGGGACTTCTTTTGAAGGTCTCGCAAGACCAGGAGAACTTAAGGAGCAACGATCCAACCAGTGAGGGACAGTGGCATCAGAGGACATCTTTACACGCTTCAGATTTACAACCCAAAAGACCAGGTTGTTTCAGCTGAGGAATGACTACAGTGTGTATGAAGTTTATGTGTTGGCTTACATCCCAACAGAGCTGCAAATCACTCATGTCACGCCCCAACCTTATTTATCACTTCAAAGCAAGTTCTGCAGGTTTCTCATCCCACCTTGTGAGATTGTTGATTGTCACCAGAAGTGATGGCCAATGGCCATAGTGCACGAAGCCCCTTTAGGACTTATGATCCTTTGGGAAGAGAACGTTGATCACTTCCTGATCCAATCATAGACCCGTTGTCTCTCTGGACTCATGTAGAGCAGCACAGACTATGCAGTAACGTTGGGGGGTCTTTTGGGTGAAAAACATTTCTGGGGACAATTCCTCAAACCTCACCACTAGCTTGTAGAACTTGGCCGTGGCTTATACGAAGGTCTGGACTAGGTCCAGTATAATCTAATCTGATCTGATCGATATGATGGCAGTCTCGGGGAATTTGGCAGTCCGAAGCGCAGGAACACTCTGATGTCGTTTTTTGGATGAAGAGACGGTATTCTGGCTCACCTGTGTGAACACAATCCCCCCGCTCATTTCCAATCGTCCAATGCGCACCAGAGAAGCACGGCACTAAATCCTTCTTAAAAACAACTAATTGACATTAATGAACAATTACTCTCCGATGAGAGACGTTCCTGGCCCAGTGAGCGAGAGAAGTCGTCGCCTGCAAGGTTTTTCCTTCTCTAAATATAAAAAAAGAGCAGAAATGTTGTCCGACATAAATTACATCATTTCCCATAAAGTTGACAATGCTATTTTTCAAATTGATCTGTTTAAAAGTCCTCCAAAATTTGAGCAAGGTGAAATCCCGGCCTCAGCCTAAATAAGGGCAGAGCTGAGGGGGTAACGCGTCTCCGACGACTATACGGGTCGTTGTTTGTCGTACAATAAACTTCTAGCATAGCGGAACGGAAAAGGTGAAGGCTGACGTGAAGAAGAAGAACACGGCGCTGAATATTGAACCGCTAAATCGCATATCAAGAGTCGCCAAAGACTAAACGTATTTCACCATGAGTCGGCAAAGACTGTCCTCAGAGGAGCTCACAATCTAATCCTACCATAGTCGAATGTCCTACTATATTATTATTATGTATTTATACAGCACTGACATAATCGCAGCACTATACAGAGTATATAGTCATATCACTGACTGTCCTCGGAGGAGCTCACAGTCTAATCCTACCATAGTCATAGTGTAATGTCCTACCATATTATTATTATTATTATTATGTATTTATACAGCACTGACATAATCTGCAGCACTTTACAGAGCACATAGTCATATCACTGACTGTCCTCAGAGGACCTCACAATAATCCTACCATAGTCATAGTCTAATGTCCTACCATATTATTATTATTATATATTTATATAAGCTGACATCTTCTGCAGCACATTACAGAGTACATAGTCATGTCACTGGCTGTCCTCAGAGGAGCTCACAATCTGATCCTACCATAGTAATAGACTAAGAATCTTTTCCTATACTTAACATTGAGGCTGAAATTCATCACCTCAGAAATGCTGCAAGACCCGCGTTTGCATTTGGGAAAAAAAAATCACATCACTCTGGTGTGCTCCATCCCATACAAATATACTAGCTGAGCACTTTTCAAAGCACTAGCGTTTTGAAAAGCGCTCAGAAGTGCTAAATGTGCACCAGCCCTAAGCCAAATGACTGTTCTTTTCTGCAACTATAGTTAAATGCCTCAGGCCTGGTTGCAGACACGCCCCTTCTATGCTTGTGAAGGTGAGCAGAGAGTGGTGATGTCACCATATTGCCCCTCCCCCAGACCTCCTGTCAGCACTGTATTTACAATGAATGTATTGCAGAACTAGTGAGTGCTATGTCAGAGCAGGCAGTGGCTGTAGCATGTCTTGCAGGAGAACACATAGAACATAAGACTAATCAGTGTGACCCACGATGGTGAGTTCCCCACCACAGACCCGGATCTGCAGATTTCCTCGGCTTATCAGTATTCTCAGGCTGCGGTCGCCGTGGTTCCTGGCAGAATGTCAGCCATAATTGGGGCATTAGGACACTGTGTTCGCTGGGTGGGATCCGGCCATGACCAATTCTTGTCCCCTCCGACGTGGCAGTCAATCCGGGGAGAGTGCGGCTCTGCCTACTCCGAACAATGCATGTGTGTCCTCGGCCCACGCCCACAATGCTGGAAGAGCTGATGTGCCCTCAGGCAGCGCGACACCGCATAGAAAACAATGATCTTACCCCACAAAGCAAAACAATCCTCGGAGATACAGGAGTACAGGGCCAGCATCGCATAGAGAGATGTGTCATGTGATGCCTGCGGACAGAGATGACAGGGCCAGCATCGCATAGAGAGATGTGTCATGTGATGCCTGCGGATGGAGATGACAGGGCCAGCATCGCATAGATGCTAATCAGGTGGAAGATGTTTCATGTGATACCTGCGGACAGAGATGACGGGGCCAGCATTGCATAGATGCTAATCGTGTGAAGATGTTTCATGTGATACCTGCGGACAGAGAAGACGGCCAGCATTGCAAAGATCGTGTGTAGGTGTTTCATGTGATGCCTGTGGACGGAGGCAGGCCAGTATCGCATAGAAAGATGCTAATCGTGTGAAGATGTGTCATGTGATGCCTGCGGATAGAGATAACAGGGCCACCATTGCATAGATGCTAATCGTGTGGAGATGTGTCATGTGATGCCTGCGGACAGAGATGACAGGACCAGCATGGCAAAGATGCTAATCGTGTGGAGATGTGTCATGTGATGCCTGCGGACAGAGATAACAGGGCCAGCATCGTATAGATGCTAATCCTGTGAAGATGTGTCATGTGATGCCTGCGGACAGAGATGACAGGGCCAGCATCGCATAGATGATAATCGTGTGGAGATGTGTCATGTGATGCCTGCGGACAGAGATAACAGGGCCAGCATGGCAAATATGCTAATCGTGTGGAGATGTGTCATGTGATACCTGCGGACAGAGATGACAGGGCCAGCATCTCATAGATGCTAATCGTGTGAAGATGTTTTAAGTGATGCCTGCGGACAGAGATGACAGGCCAGCATTGCATAGATGCTAATCGTGTGAAGATGTGTCATGTGATGCCTGCGGACAGAGATGACAGGGCCAGCATCGCATAGAAATATGCTAATCGTGTCAAGATGTTTCATGTGATACTTGCGGACAGAGATGACAGGACCAGCATTGCATAGATGCTAATTGTGTGGAGATGTTTCATGTGATACCTGCGGACAGAGAATACGACCAGCATTGAATAGATCATGTGTAGGTGTTTCATGTGATGCTTGCGGACAGGGATGACAGGCCAGCATCGCATAGAAAGCTGCTAATCGTGTGGAGATGTTTCATGTGATACCTGCGGACAGAGATAATGGGGCCAGCATTGCATAGATGCTAATCACGTGGAGATGTTTCATGTGATACCTGCGGACAGAGATGACAGGGTCAGCATTGCATAGATGCTAATCCTGTGAAGATGTTTCATGTGATGCCTGCGGACAGAGATGACAGGCCAGCATTGCATAGATGCTAATCTTGTGAAGATGTGTCATGTGATACCAGCGGACAGAGATAACAGGGGCAGCATTGCATAGATGCTAATTGTGTGGAGATGTTTCATGTGATGCCTGCGGACAGAGATGGCAGGGGCAGCATCGCATAGAAAGATGCTAATCATGTAAAGATCTTTCATGTGATGCCTGCGGACAGAGGTGACGGGCCAGCATCGCATAGATGCTAATTGTGTGAAGATGTGTCATTTGATGCCTGCGGACAGAGATGATGGGGCCAGCATCACATAGATGCTAATCGTATGAAGATGTGTCAAGTGATGCCTGTGGACAGAGATGGCAGGGGCAGCATTGCATAGATGCTAATTGTGTGGAGAGGTTTCATGTGATGCCTGCGGACAGAGATGGCAGGGGCAGCATCGCATAGAAAGATGCTAATCATGTAAAGATCTTTCATGTGATGCCTGCGGACAGAGGTGACGGGCCAGCATCGCATAGATGCTAATTGTGTGAAGATGTGTCATTTGATGCCTGCGGACAGAGATGATGGGGCCAGCATCACATAGATGCTAATCGTATGAAGATGTGTCAAGTGATGCCTGTGGACAGAGATGACAGGGGCAGCATTGCATAGATGCTAATCATGTGGAGAGGTTTCATGCGATGCCTGCGGACAGAGATGACTGGGCCAGCATTGCATAGATGCTAATCGTGTGAAGATGTGACATGTGATACCTGCGGACAGAGATAACAGGGCCAGCATTGCATAGATGCTACTTGTGTGAAGATGTGACATGTGATACCTGCGGACGGAGATGACAGGGCCAGCATCGCATAGAAAGATGCTAATCGTGTGAAGGTGTGTCATGTGATACCTGTGGACAGAGATGACAGGGCCAGCATCGCATAGATGCTAATTGTGTGAAGATGTGTCATGTGATACCTGTGGACGGAGATGACAGGGCCAGCATGGCATAGATGCTAATATTGTGAAGATGTTTCATGCGATGCCTACGGACAGAGATGACAGGGGCAGCATTGCATAGAAAGATGCTAATCATGTGGAGATGTGTCATGTGATGCCTGCGGACAGAGATGACAGGGCCAGCATCGCATAGATGCTAATTGTGTGAAGATGTGTCATGTGATGCCTGCGGACAGAGATGATGGGGCCAGCATTGCATAGATGCTACTTATGTGAAGATGTGTCATGTGATACCTGCGGACGGAGAGGACAGCGCCAGCATCCCATAGATGCTAATCGTGTGAAGATGTGTCATGTAATGCCAGCGGACAGAGATGACGGGGCCCCTATCACAAGACTTTGACTTCAGCTTCCTCCCCAGACTAATATAAACTGTCTTGTCCAAACGTATGACATGTAGTTCACCAACAAAGGATTTAAAATTAATATTCAGACAGCAGGCGAACGTCTCGGTCTTCTGTTCCTGGTTTAGATGGCGGTGATATGCTGATCCTCCTGTGCTGATCCGGCTGCTGATCCTCCTGTTCTCTCTCGAGGACGCTCCCCCGGACGCTCGTTTAGTCTTCCCTCGCTGCTCTGTTTGTCTATGATGAGGGA
Source organism: Hyperolius riggenbachi (assembly GCF_040937935.1). Taxonomy (NCBI): domain Eukaryota; kingdom Metazoa; phylum Chordata; class Amphibia; order Anura; family Hyperoliidae; genus Hyperolius; species Hyperolius riggenbachi. Next base: position 225,660,652 of record NC_090657.1, on the reverse strand, counting down.
AGGATAAGCAGACGACACAGGTGGGTCAGTTTCTGTCCTACAGGCCGAGACCAGAGAGGGAGGGACTAGCAGGGGTCCCTGAGAGCCTGTGTCCTCCAGCAACAACCCTGAGAGCCCATTCTCCAGCAATGTACTACTGGACTCTCATCATAAGGGTCTGCTATTAGCTGGCTGGGACATAACTGGTTCTAGCAAGGACTGCCAAAGGGTGAGGCCCTGTGACTGTGAACCCGTTGAGTGATACTGAGGTGGCCCTTCCCCACAGGACCTGTTTCCTACTGCAACTACACAGACCACTCCTTCTGTTAGCAATGGGATCTGATATGACCCAGGCGTAAGTTGTACCTATTGTCCTGTGTTGTTTGATAATGCTGACTCTGCGTCCTCACAAATTCCGGGACGAAGGCCACCTCCTTACTAGAAGGGACCAATGGCATGCTAATCCTCTCAGATTGCATTCAAAAGGAACCATGTTAGCGTGAGTTACAGTCAGTCACACACACATATATATTTATATACTGTTCAAGGAAGCATCCAGCTTCTCAGAGGTGGTCCTAAGCCACAAGCCCCACCTCCATTACAAAGCCCAGCCTGTAACCAGATCCGCACATACACAGCTGCAATTTTTGTTTGATTTATGTTCGCAAACAAGTTATGTTAGTAGAGAGTCACACACATATATATATCCTCTATTATAAAACCCCTGTGTCCCTGCGTGTGCCTCCTGTCTCTGTGTAGCATTGTTCGTGCTTTTTGCTACTGCGCATGTGCGCTGCATGGATCCAGAGACAGGAGGCCGGGGAGGAGGCCAGGGAGCCGAGCGGGCGGTGTGTGTGTGGGTGGCCGGGTGTGCGGCGTGTGTGCGGGCGGCCGGATGTGCGGCGGGTGATCGGGCGGCGGCTGAGCGGGTGGGCGCGCCAGCGGTGGCGTGCGCGCGCCCAGAGCCCGTTTTTAAACGGGCTTAGGTCTACTAGTTTATGTATACAGTATTTATATACTTTTCAATGAAGCCTCCAGCTCCTCAGAGGTGGTCCTAAGCCACAAGTCCCACCTCCATTACAAAGCCCAGCCTGTGACTACACTCGAACATACACAGTTGCAAGTTAATGCACCATGTTAGCATGGGTCACAGTGTCACACACACACACACACACACACACACACACACACACACACACACTTACAGTATATACTGTTCAAGGAAACCTCCAGCTCCTCAGAGGTGGTCCTGAGCCACAAGCCCCACCTCCATTACAAAGCCCAGCCTGTAACTAGACCCACAATACACAGCTGCAAGTTAAAGCAGGACATTAGCTTGAGTCACAATCACACACACATACTGTACAAAGCCCAGCCTGTGACTAGACCGCCCATATGTGGCTGCAAGTTACGTTTGCAGAGAGAGGTCATCAGGTTTGTCCCAACAATACGATAAAGATTCCTCAGGTCTTTTTCACACAAGAGAATGTGTGTGATTTCCATGTTTGTGACTTGCCTTTGCTGCACATATAATGCAAGTCAGTGGCGGCACATTTGGCTTGCCTTATGCGTTGAGCGCTTTTGCTGATACAATTGTTCTGCAGATAGAACTTTGGCTGGCATTCCTGTAAACTCTTTCCATGGACAGAGGTTGGTGAATCGGTCGAGTTGCCCACATTTCCATGTCAGTGTTCTGCAGGAGATTTCCTGTGTCATCTCCTCATGGTCAATCTCTACACCAACCCCAGTTATCATTATTACCACAAGTATTATGTATTTATGGAGCTCCCTGGTAGTGTAGTGAACAGTTGTTGCCAGGGGTGTAACTACAAATCCCGCGGCCCCTGAGCAAAACCCTGATGGGGCCTCCCCAATGGTCATACCCCTTCCCTTGCCTCCCCTTGGGGACCCTCACAGCCTGGGAGCCCATCTCACAAGGGTCATAAAACAAGTGATCTGCACACCCATAACAAGTGTAGCCAGGAAAACACCTGATCTGCAGTATCAGAGAAACGGAAGATTGGTAGTTGGGGGGGCCCCCACACCTCTGGGCCCCACTGCAGTCATGGGGGCTGCTCTCCCCTAGTTACGCCTTTGGTTGTTACACAGCTTTTCAGCAGACAGCTAGGTAAGGCCATTCGATCCCCAGTATCTGCTCTGACTGGTTCCTGCCGTCTCTGGCTGTCTCCAGTGATAAACCGTGTGATGAACTATTGCTGGAAGAAAATCCCATAAACCTCTTCCTGTAATCTCCCCTCCCCAAGATGTTGCCACGGCCCGGGTGCTGCACTATGTGACGCGTAGCTATTTATGTACAGGATGTATATACTCATAAGCTGCCTTACTGTATGCTCGATTTAGATATGCCACAAACTGGAGGGAATATTTATACCAGCACTGGCCAGAGACAGACTAGCAGGACAACATCACTCAGGGTTAGTGAGGATGAATAGAAAACATTACAGAGCAAAATGGTGACCGGCACTCTAGCCATGGTACACTATTGGTGTGCCCCTCCAAACTTTGACTCCAGGTGTTCCAATCACTCCCATATGTGTATAAAATCCAGCATCTAGACATGCAGACAACTTCTACCAACATCTGTGAAGTAACAGCAGATCAGCCACAAATGGTAGGCCATGTAAAATTACAGAACAGGTTCAGCACATACTGAGGTGGACATTGTGCATTGATCCCAAACTTTCTGCCATAGCTACAGATCTTCTAACTTCCTATGGCCTACAGATTAGCTCAAGAACAGTGAATGGAGATCTTCGTGGGTTGGGTTCCCGTGGCTGAGCAGCTGCATCCAAGCCTTGCAATGCTAAGTGTCGGCTACAGTGGTATAAAGCCCCCTACCACCGGACTTACGAGAAGTGGAGACGTGATCACGCTTTTCTGCCCGGCAATCTGATGGACTGGTCCAGGTTTGACGAATTCAAGGAGAACAGTAGTTGCCTGACTGCATTGTGCCAAGTGTAATATTTGGTGGAGGGGGGGATTATGAGGGGATGTTTTTCAGGGGTAGGGCTTGACCCCTTAGCTCCAGTGAAAGGAACTTCAGGATAAACATTGACAATTTAATGCACCTACATTTGTGAAACCAGTTTGGGGACAGCCCTTCCTGTTCTAACATGACTGCACAAATCAAGGTCCATGGATGGATGAAGGAGTCTGGTGTGGAGGAACATGACTGACTGTCCAGAGGCCTGACCTCGCCCTGATAGGACACCTCTGGGATGAATAAGAGTGGAGACTGTGAGCTTGGCCTTTTCCTCCAACACCAGTGCCTGACCTCAAATGCTCTTTTGGAACAATGGTCAAAAATGCCCATCCTTTGGGCATATTATACCAGATGTGGCATCGGAGAGAACTGCCACCAGCCCTCCAGGTAAGGGGTTACCAGGCCAGATGTCTGCAGGATGGGACCACATGACAAGATAGAGCAGTATGGTCACCAGTTCTCCTTCTATGGGCATATCACACTAGATGTTGCTTAGGACAGAAGAACTGCTACCACCACCATCCCTTCATTTCAGGGGCCACCAGGCCAGATGTATGGAACCACATGAGACGGAGCAGAACGGTCACCATTGTTCCACAGGCATACTTAACCATGTCTGCTTGTGGGACCATGTGACAAAGCATGGAACCACGCTGTCACCAGTGTTTAAGCTGCAGATATACCAGGCCAGTTTTCGGCAAGATGAAACCATGTGATGTAGGATAGAGCAAGATGGGCCCTGACTCTCCAGCGATGGGTCCAGGTGCTTGCTGTCGCTGATGATAGCTGGTTGTTTAAGCTTGTGGGTGAATATCTCATTTTATTATCTAAAGAAGCTGCAGCTTCACAGTAACGTTAGCATTGAACCACTGTGGGGAAATACCTCCAATCATGACAAGACGCATTGTTAGGATCTCTAGTGGATACACAGTGGATGAAGGTTGTACCTGGCATTTAGAAGTATGATGCTTGTGCCAGTAGGCCAGTGTTGGGACGACCTGTCTCTGCTTGGATCCATAGGTCCCATCACATGCAGTGCAGACATTTCTCCAGTATAGGGTGGCTTATTCCAGCCTCTCGGGTTTCCGTTCCTCGTTTTGGCCGGTTCTTCCTCCTGGCTTTGGTAATTGGGTTTATCGCTGCTCCCTCTGAGCTCCTTATTTGGAGGAATGAGCTTGCGTTCTTCAGACCTCCTGATTCTTCTCACCTGATTATTTGATTGAAGAGTCCAGGACACGACGCAAATTGAATTAAATGTCCCAAAAGCACTAATTGTGGTTTGGGCTGATTCTGAGCTGAAATGATCCATTTTTTGTTCATCTCAGAAACCGCAGTCAGAAGAATTGCCCGCCGTGTAATAATTGGAGCCCCGTTCCCAGCATAGCGCGCTCTTCCCTGAGGCCATGGTTGTTGTACGCCGCACCATTTGTTAAGGCACATTTATTCGCTAATCGACCACAACTAACAGAACGGGGGAGAGGAGGAGTTCCACCACTGAATGTATCCCTTAATATTTCCTGCATGAAACAAGTTTATAGAAGGTCACACTGGCTGCAGCTTTTCTATCTGTTATCCTGTGACCCAGCAGGTGTTACCTTATCACCAGCCTGGCCCTGGCCCATCAGCCTTCTGTCCACTCCCAGGCCTTGCCCCGATCCTCTCCTCATCACCAGTCTGGCCCTGTCCCATCAGCCTTCTGTCCACTCCCTGGCCTTGCCCCGTTCCTCTCCTTATCTCCAGCCTGGCCCTGGCCCATCAGCCTTCTGTCCACTCCCTGGCCTTGCCTCGCTCCTCTCCTCATCACCAGCCTGGCCCTGTCCCATCAGCCTTCTGTCCGCTCCCTGGCCTTGCCCCGCTCCTCTCCTCATCACCAGCCTGGCCCTGTCCCATCAGCCTTCTGTCCACTCCCTGGCCTTGCCCTGCTCCTCTCCTTATTACCAGCCTGGCCCTGTCCCATCAGCCTTCTGTCCACTCCCTAGCCTTGCCCTGCTCCTCTCCTCATCACCAGCCTGGCCCTGTCCCATCAGCCTTCTGTCTGCTCCCTGGCCTTGCCCCGCTCCTCTCCTCATCACCAGCCTGGCCCTGTCCCATCAGCCTTCTGTCCACTCCCTAGCCTTGCCCTGCTCCTCATCACCAGCCTGGCCCTGGCCCATCAGCCTGCTGTCCACTCCCTGGCCTTGCCCTGATCCTCTCCTCATCACCAGCCTGGTCCTGTCCCATCAGCCTGCTGTCCACTCCCTGGCCTTGCCCCGCTCCTCATCACCAGCCTGGACCTGTCCCATCAGCCTTCTGTACACTCCTTGGCCTTGCCCCGCTCCTCATCACCAGCCTGGCCCTGTCCCATTTGCCTTCTGTCCACTCCCTTGCCTTACCCCGCTCCTCTCCTCATCACCAGCCTGGCCCTGTCCCATCAGCCTTCTGTCCACTCCCTGGCCTTGCCCCGCTCCTCTCCTCATCACCAGCCTGGCCCTGTCCCATCAGCCTTCTGTCCACTCCCTGGCCTTGCCCTGCTCCTCTCCTCATCACCAGCCTGGCCCTGTCCCATCAGCCTTCTGTCCACTCCCTGGCCTTGCCCCGCTCCTCTCCTCATCACCAGCCTGGCCCTGGCCCATCAGCCTTCTTTAAACCCCCTGGCCTTGCCCCGCTCCTCTCCTCATCACCAGCCTGGCCCTGTCCCATCCGCCTTCTGTCCACTCCTTGGCCTTGCCCCGCTCCTCTCCTCATCACCAGCCTGGCCCTGTCTCATCTGCCTTCTGTCCGCTCCCTGGCCTTGCCCCGCTCCTCTCCTCATCACCAGCCTGGCCCTGTCCCATCAGCCTTCTGTCCACTCCCTGGCCTTGCCCTGCTCCTCTCCTCATCACCAGCCTGGCCCTGTCCCATCAGCCTTCTGTCCACTCCCTGGCCTTGCCCTGTTCCTCTCCTCATCACCAGCCTGGCCCTGTCCCATCAGCCTTCTGTCCACTCCCTGGCCTTGCCCTGCTCCTCTCCTCATCACCAGCCTGGCCCTGTCCCACCAGCCTGCTGTCCATTACCTAGCCTTGCCCCGCTCCTCTCCTCATCACCAGCCTGGCCCTGTCCCATCAGCCTTCTGTCCACTTGCCCTGGCCTTGCCCTGCTCCTCTCCTCATCACCAGCCTGGCCCTGTCCCATCAGCCTGCTGTCCACTCCCTGGCCTTGCCCCACTCGTCTCCTCATCACCAGCCTGGCCCCCCATCAGCCTTCCGTCCACTCCCTGGCCTTGCCCCGCTCTTCTCCTCATCACCAGCCTGGCCCTGTCCCATCAGCCTTCTGTCCACTCCCTGGCCTTGCCCCGCTCCTCATCACCAGCCTGGCCCTGTCCCATCAGCCTTCTGTCCACTCCCTGGCCTTGCCCCGCTTCTCATCACCAGCCTGGCACTGTCCCATCCACCTTCTTTCCACTCCCTGGCCTTGCCCTGCTCCTCTCCTCATCACCAGCCTGGCCCTGTCCCATCAACCTTCTGTCCACTCCCTGGCCTTGCCCTGCTCCTCTCCTCATCACCAGCCTGGCCCTGTCCCATCAGCCTGCTGTCCACTCCCTGGCCTTGCCCCACTCGTCTCCTCATCACCAGCCTGGCCCTCCATCAGCCTTCTGTCCACTCCCTGGCCTTGCCCCGCTCCTCTCCTCATCACCAGCCTGGCCCTGTCCCATCAGCCTTCTGTCCACTCCCTGGCCTTGCCCCGCTCCTCTCCTCATCACCAGCCTGGCCCTGTCCCATCAGTCTTCTGTCCACTCCCTAGCCTTGCCCCGCTCCTCTCCTCATCACCAGCCTGGCGCTGTCCCATCAGCCTTCTGTCCACTCCCTGGCCTTGCCCTGCTCCTCTCCTCATCACCAGCCTGGCCCTGTCCCATCAGCCTTCTGTCCACTCCCTGGCCTTGCCCTGCTCCTCATCACCAGCCTGGCCCTGGCCCATCAGCCTTCTGTCCACTCCCTGGCCTTGCCCCACTCCTCTCCTCATCACCAGCCCATCAGCCTTCTGTCCACTCCCTGGCCTTGCCCCGCTCCTCTTCTCATCACCAACCTGGCCCTGTCTCATCAGCCTTCTTTCCACTCCCTGGCCTTGCCCCGCTCCTCATCACCAGCCTGGCCCTGTCCCATCAGCCTTCTGTCCACTCCCTGGCCTTGCCCCGCTTCTCATCACCAGCCTGGCACTGTCCCATCCACCTTCTGTCCACTCCCTGGCCTTGCCCTGCTCCTCTCCTCATCACCAGCCTGGCCCTGTCCCATCAGCCTGCTGTCCACTCCCTGGCCTTGCCCCGCTCCTCTCCTCATCACCAGCCTGGCCCTGTCCCATAAGCCTTCTGTCCACTCCCTGGCCTTGCCCCGCTCCTCTTCTCATCACCAGCCTGGCCCTGGCCCATAAGCCTTCTGTCCACTCCCTGGCCTTGCCCCGCTCCTCTCCTCATCACCAGCCTGGCCCTGTCCCATAAGCCTTCTGTCCACCCCCTGGCCTTGCCCCGCTCCTCTCTTCATCACCGGCCCTCAGTTTGTTAATTCAAGGAGTCGCCCGGTTCACTGCAATGTACAAAAGCAGAATTTCATTTTGCGGGGGGTTTTCGGACATTTTCAGTTTTGAATCAAATTGCATATTTCAGCTTGAAAACCGAAATTTCATCATTTCACCGCTCTGCTCTACAGATGACCGCAATCAATGTCAATTTGGTACGAATGAGCGAATTAACCCCTGACTGTTTCACAAGAATTTCCACAAACCTCCAATCGACCATATTATTATTATGTATTTATATAGCACTGACATCTGCAGCACATTACAGAGTACATAGTCATGTCACTGGCTGTCCTCAGAGGAGCTCACAATCTAATCCTACCATAGTCATGGTCTAATGTCCTACCATATTATTATTATGTATTTATACAGCACTGACATCTGCAGCACATTACAGAGTACATAGTCATGTCACTGGCTGTCCTCAGAGGAGCTCACAATCTAATCCTACCATAGTCATGGTCTAATGTCCTACCATATTATTATTATTATTATGTATTTATATAGCACTGACATCTTCTGCAGCACATTACAGAGTATATAGTAATGTCACTGACTATCCTCAGAGGAGCTCACAATCTAATCCTTCCATGGTCATAGTGTAATGTCCTACCATATTATTATTATGTATTTATATAGCACTGATATCTTCTGCAGCACTTTATAGAGTACATAGTCATGACACTGACTGTCTTTGGAGGAGCTCACAATCTAATCCTTCCATGGCCATAGTGTAATGCCCTACCATATTATTATTATGTATTTATATAGCACTGACATCTTCTGCAGCACATTACAGAGTACATAGTCATGTCACTGACTGTCCTCAGAGGAGCTCACAATCTAATCCTACCATAGTCATAGTCTAATGTCCTACCATATTATTATTATGTATTTATATAGCACTGACATCTGCAGCACATTGCAGAGTACATAGTCATGTCACTGGCTGTCCTCAGAGGAGCTCACAATCTAATCCTACCATAGTCATGGTCTAATGTCCTACCATATTATTATTATGTATTTATACAGCACTGACATCTGCAGCACATTACAGAGTACATAGTCATGTCACTGGCTGTCCTCAGAGGAGCTCACAATCTAATCCTACCATAGTCATGGTCTAATGTCCTACCATATTATTATTATTATCATGTATTTATATAGCACTGACATCTTCTGCAGCACATTACAGAGTATATAGTAATGTCACTGACTATCCTCAGAGGAGCTCACAATCTAATCCTTCCATGGTCATAGTGTAATGTCCTACCATATTATTATTATGTATTTATATAGCACTGATATCTTCTGCAGCACTTTATAGAGTACATAGTCATGACACTGACTGTCTTTGGAGGAGCTCACAATCTAATCCTTCCATGGCCATAGTGTAATGCCCTACCATATTATTATTATGTATTTATATAGCACTGACATCTCCTGCAGCACATTGCAGAGTAATATAAATACAGTCATGTAACTGACTGTCCTCAGAGGAGCTCACAATCTAATCCTACCATAGTCACAGTCTAATGTCCTACCATATTATTATTATTATTATTATTATGTATTTATATAGCACTGACATCTTCTGCAGCACTTTACAGAGTACATAGTCATGTCACTGACTGTCCTCAGAGGAGCTCACACTCTAATCCTACCGTAGTCATAGTCTAATGTCCTATCATATTATTATTATTATTATGTATTTATATAGCACTGACATCTTCTGCAGCACATTACAGAGTACATAGTCATGTCACTGACTATCCTCAGAGGAGCTCACAATCTAATCCTACCACAGTCATATGTCTATGTACTGTATGTATAGTGTAGTATATATGTATCGTAGTCTAGGGCCAATTTTAGGGGTAATTAACTTATTAACTTATTTGTTTTGTTTTGGGGATGTGGGAAGAAACCAGAGTGCCTGGAGGAAACCCACACAGACACACAGAGAACATACAAACTCCATGCAGATAGTGCCCTGGCTGGGATTTGAACCAGAGACCATGTGCTGCAAGGTGAGAGTGCAAATACGATCAGATGATCGAGTAAGACAGTCCCATGAGACGGTAACGCAGGATGCACTTTTTGCAGAAGGTTTGCTACATCGCTGGAGTAAGATTGCAGCATGCAGGCAACGCGGGAACTTGACTATCTGCTGAAATGTCTTGTAATAGACAGACAGACCAGGGAAGCAATCCCTATCTGATCGGCCACAGATTGCACAGTGTATGGCAGCACGGATTGTAATGTGTGTGTTTCCCTTGCTTTCTCCTGGCAGATGTCGCACTCTCAGCTCTGCGGAGTTCAGGCCAGTCGCTCTGGAGTCGTTTTCCCTGTTTTTCTTTAGAATGGATTCAGCTTAGAGAGATGACACCTCTGGGAGTCCTGGACATCGTCAGCGACCGCCATATTTATCTCCAGCTAAACGCTGCTCCGCGGCACGTGCCGGGCTGACACCGCACAGCGCTTCTGCGATATAATAACTGCCTGTTCATATGGAGAGCTGTACTGCCCCCTGCTGGTCCTAACATGTATACCACACACTACAACCCAGGGAATATGCAGCTCTCATTACCACTAGTGCAACAACTATCCACTCACATGCAGGAGAGCAGAGTCCTCCAGCAGCACAGAGTACATCAGGGGAAAAGAGTTAGAGGAAGGAGCAGAGATCTCCAGCAGCACAGAGAATATCAGGAGAGGAGAGTTACATAGAGGAAGGTGCAGAGTCCTCCAGCAGCACAGATTATATCAGGAGAGGAGAGTTAGATAGAGGAAGGAGCAGAGTCCTCCAGCAGCACAGAGTATATCAGGAGAGGAGGGTTAGAGGAAGGATCAGAGTCCTCCAGCAGCACAGAGTATATCAGGAGAGGAGGGTTAGAGGAAGGAGCAGAGTCCTCCAGCAGCACAGAGTATATCAGGAGAGGGGAGTTAGATAGAGGAAGGAGCGGAGTCCTCCAGCAGCACAGAGTATATCAGGAGAGGAGAGTTAGATAGAGGATGGAGCAGAGTCCTCCAGCAGCACAGAGTATATCAGGAGAGGAGGGTTAGAGGAAGGAGCAAAGTCCTCCAGCAGCACAGAGTCTATCAGGAGAGGAGAGTTAGAGGAAGGAGCAGAGTCCTCCAGCAGCACAGAGTATATCAGGAGAGGAGGGTCAGATAGAGGAAAGAGCAGAGTCCTCCAGCAGCACAGAGTATATCAGGAGAGGAGAGTTAGAGGAAGGAGCAGAGTCCTCCAGCAGCACAGAGTATATCAGGAGAGGAGAGTTAGATAGAGGAAGGAGCAGAGTGCTCCAGCAGCACAGAGTGTATCAGGAGAGGAGAGTTAGAGGAAGGAGCAGAGTCCTCCAGCAGCACAGAGTATATCAGGAGAGGAGAGTTAGATAGAGGAAGGAGCAGAGTGCTCCAGCAGCACAGAGTGTATCAGGAGAGGAGAGTTAGAGGAAGGAGCATAGTCCTCCAGTAGCACAGAGTATATCAGGAGAGGAGAGTTAGATAGAGGAAGGAGCAGAGTCCTCCAGCAGCACAGAGTATATCAGGAGAGGAGAGTTAGAGGAAGGAGCAGAGTTCTCCAGCAGCACAGAGTATATCAGGAGAGGAGAGTTAGAGGAAGGAGCATAGTCCTCCAGTAGCACAGAGTATATCAGGAGAGGAGAGTTAGATAGAGGAAGGAGCAGAGTGCTCCAGCAGCACAGAGTATATCAGGAGAGGAGAGTTAGAGGAAGGAGCAGAGTCCTCCAGCACAGAGTATAGCAGAAGAGGAGAGTTAGATAGAGGAAGGAGCAGAGTCCTCCAGCAGTAGTGCTGGGCTGAACAATTTGCTGGTTGGCATTTCGCCAGTGAACTTGGGCTGTTCACAGTTTGCATTTAATGCAAGCCTTTTTGGGAGGACAGTGAGAACAAGAGGAAAAAGATTTTTCAAAAAGACCTTATAGTTTTGGAGAAAATAGATTTTAAAATTATAATAGGAAGAAAAATACATTTAAATGCGGTAAATGACAGATAATGTATCAACCTATCGGTAATGTAATTTTACATTTATCAAATGAAAGAGCAGCAGAGAATGACATGCTGGGGTTTACAGGGGTACGGACCCCCTGGAAACCCAGTGGAAGTGGCAATGCTTTGGCCAGAGATTGCTATAGAGCTGCAATGTTTATCTAAATTTTTTGACCATTAACATTTTTTTGTTCAGAGTGTGGGGGAAAAACGACGTGGGGTCTCTCCTCTCGAGCCTCTGTAACCCCTTGTCTCCCACGCAGGCTGGGATAGCCAGATTGCGGAACCCTGGCTGTGTGGGGCTTCGCACCCTGAGCTATACCAGCCTGCATGGTCCTTGGTATTGGGGGGCTCCAGGGGGGGTGGAGCGGCCAAGCCTCACCCTCCCCACCGGAGCCCTTGTCCAGTCCATAGACAGGGGTCTCTTCCCCACCTCCGGTGCCCCAGGAGGAAGTGGGAGCAGACAACAGTTGTCTTCTTCCCACTGTCCTCCTTAACACACGCTTTGCTATTAACTGCTAAAGTCAGCAGCCATTAACCTGTTGCCGACTGCTCCACGCCGATTGGCATGAACGCGGCGGCAGCCCCAGGACCACTGCATGCCAATTGGCGCGAATGGCTTCCTAAGGGGATTGCAGGAGAGAGCGCGCATCTCCGCTTAGAGTCCTCCAGCTGTTAGACAGCAAAACCGTTGTCTTATCACTGTACATCGCTGCGATCTAAGGCAGCGCTATACTGGGGGCAGCCGTGTGACAAGGCTGTCCCCCTGGGAGGTAAAATTGTGATCACGCTGATCGGCTGGCGGGGGGAGGGAGGGAGAAGGGATATCAAAACAAATAAAAAAAATAGTCAAAAATATTACAAAATAAAACAAACAAATATTTAAAAAAATAATAAAAAAAACAAACACCCACCAACAGAGAGCTCTGTTGGTGGAGACAAAAAGGCCTGGTTACTAGGGGCGTTTATCACCGCGGTCCTCAAGTGTTAAAAAGCGTTTGCACAAAATACATATTTTTGGTGACTATGCTGAAGTTGATCCTCCTCCGCCACGCCACTGTCCGGTTTTTGGAGACTTTTTACACCTTTTTTAAAGATATTGAGCATGATTCACAAAGCTTTTTCCCCTGTTTTCCTCTGTTTTCATTGTATCTATGTTTTATTTTTAGGCACCCAAAGAGCAAAAATATAATATAATTTAGGTAAGAAAAGTAATACTGAAGGTAAGTTAATCAGGAACAACTTACTTTGAGTGATTATTTTGCTTGTAAAGCTACGTACACACATACGACAACAATCGTTCGTTGTGAACGACGAACAAACTTTTAATTGACGAAAGAAAGACCTAAGTAAAGTTAGCTTTTAAAGGTGTGTAACGATCTGATCGTTAGAACGAACGTTACATCACGTAAAGCAACTATTGCGCTTGCGCATAAAAATGAAAAGTTCCACGGAGTAATAGCGAAATGCACATGTCAAGCCTAGTACGAACGACCGTTTCCAACGATGTACTACTTTTGCAAACGATCGTCGTTGGAAAAAATCCGACAAGCTAGATCGTTCGTTTTTAACGATCTAGCTCGTCCATCGTTAGACTTAATGGTCGTTGGCTGCTTTTTTAAAAACGATTGTCGTTTGAAATGATCGGGGAACGATCGTTTCAAACTACTATAGTTGCATGTGTGACTATAGTTGAATGTGCTTAAAGGTCAGTTTTATCAACTAGGTGATAAAAAAGTCATGCATGAGAAGTTTTGTGAATAGAGCCCATTGTGTCTGCAGAGATGCCCTGGAAGTTTTGAAGGTCTCCTGCCCATTAAAGTCTATGGAGCCCGGCACAAACGGCCGATTCGTGAACATGTGCGGAAAATTCACAAACGCTAATTTCCATGTTCGCCCCATCACTATCCAGCAGCACAGAGTGTATCAGGAGAGGAGTCCCCTCCGTAGCTACAAAGGTGAAATGCGTTTAGCAGGGCTCAACGATGTCCGTCAAGTGGATCAGCTCCTAACATGCAACGTGCGTTGGGCGTGTGTACGAGCGTAACACAGACCTGGGCTTTTTACAAGAAAGCAGATTCTTAAGCTAAGTACAAACAATGCGTTTTTTATGGGTGGATTTCCCATTCGATTCATTTTCAATTCATTTTTCTGCTCGATTCTCTTTTCTGTTGTTTTCAATTTCAAATCGAGCGGTAAAACGATTGAAAGTAATATCGGGCCTGACGGAAATGATCCATTGAACGCAAAAACACAAGGTGTGTATCCGGCATCATGTAGGAAGCCCAGTTATCTGAAGAGTCAGGCCTCTTTCACAGGGCGACGTTAAAGTCGTACGCTAGAAAATGTTCCAACGCAGACTAACGCACAGCAATACTAAGTCTGTGCGACATTCACAGTGCACACGTTGCGTTTGTGTGTAACGTGTAGCATTATTAGAAAGTACTGCATGCTGTGCGTTATACACGTTATTAGCTGCGTTGGACTGTTTGCACATGTTCAGTAATGACTTGGAAACTTACTTTTTCATTGCCTGTATGCTCTACTGTATGCGACCATAACAGGGCATTAAGTTGTGTTGTGATTTTTTGGGGGCGTTGCATTGTAATTTGCGTTGCGACTTAACATTGCATCAAACCGCAACGTCCTACTGTGAAAGAGGCTTTAAAAGGGGAACTGAAGAGAGAGGTATATGGAGGCTGCCATGTTTATTTCCTTTTAAGCAATACCAGTTGCCTGGTAGCCCTGCTGATCCTCTGCCTCTAATACTATTAGCCATAGCCTCTGAACAAGCATGCAGCAGATTAGGTGTTTCAGATTTTAAAGTCAGATCTGGCAAGACTAGCTGCATGCTTGTTTCTGGTGTTATTCAGATACTACTGCAGAGAAATAGACCAGCAGGGCTGCCAGGCAACAGGTGTTGATTAAAAGGAAATAAACATGACAGCCTCCATATAGCTCTCTCTTCAGTTCCCCTTTAAGCCTCATCTACACGAGTAGATGAGGCGGCGATCCGGCAGCTCGATTAGCCGCCGGATCGCCTCTTCCGCGTCCCCGCTCGCCGGAATCAATACCCGCTCGATTCCCGCACCGCTTATCTTCCGCTTGATTCCCTGCCATTGTCCCCTTGCGGGGAGCGAGCAGGGAATCGGCGGCGGGGAGATCCGTTCTGTCGGATCTTATCAATTGAGCTGCATCAGCGGCTCGATTGATAAGGAACATCGCGGCCGCATCTACGCGTGTAGATGCGGCTTTAAAGTGAATGTTTACCGTTAAAAAAAAGAAAAAGTCAGATACTCACCTAAGGAGAGGGAAGGCTCGGTCCTAATGAGCCTTCCCTCTCCTCTCCCGGTGCCCGGTCCCGTGCAGGATCCCCCGTTGCAGTATTCGACCAGTTCGGTCAAATACTGCCACTTCCGCATGCCGAAGGGAGCTTTCGGAAGCCTTCGGGAGCACTCGGGCTCCCGATGACGCGCCCTCTATGACGCACTCGCGCGTACGTAGTATGGAGCTGCCCGTCTTCGGAAGCCCGAGTGCTCCCAAAGACCTCCGAAGTCCCTGCGGCGGCGGACGCGAACAGGGGAGCCAGCGCAGCACCGAGGGCACCGGGAGAGGAGAGGGAAGGCTCATTAGGACCGAGCCTTCCCTCTCCTTAGGTGAGTATCTGACTTTTTTTAAACGGTACCCATTGGCTTTAAGCTTATCAAGCTCCTGTGAAAAAAAGGCAGGTGGCACAATTTTGGTGCACCGTCGCTGACCTCTAGTGGTAGAAAATGTAATTCTCCAAGTCACCAGTCATGGAATAGATGTGGTGTTTGCACCTGTTTACTCCCCAAATGACCATCCGCTGCAATTCATACAAAAAGCATCTAAGAAGATAGAACAGCTAAAGTGTACAAACGCTATTGTTGGGGGTGATTTTAAATTGGTGTTTCCCCATGAGAGATCGTAAATCTGACGTTGTTCCCACACATTTTCCCTCGATGTGAAAGCGGTCTACAAATGTTAGTAAATGAAGAGATGATGCAAGACATATTTTAAAATATTAACTCATTTTTTTAAATAAGTGTGGTCACTGGATCTCATGGTTCTATTATGGGAAGCTCACAAGGCTTGCATCTGGAGTAAGCTGATAACGAAAGCAATAACCGAACTGCTTCAGCAGATTACTAAACTTGATGAAGCTCATAAACTTGAGGAATCTCATGAATTGCGTCCTTCCAAGTAGACTCTACATACACCAAGTAGAGATATTGGCCTCAATTCACTAAACTTATCTCCTGTCTTTAATAACTCTTCTAGAGTCGTTACCATGGTGATAAGGCATGTAGTATTCAGGAAACATTTTACCTCAGGCAAGCCTAAAGTTAACTCTTCTGTCTTTAAATTAACTCTCCAATCCTTAAAATAACTCCAGAGTTAAAGACAGGCTGTTAATTAACTGCATGTGAAAATAACTACAGAGGAGGTAAATTAACTACAGGAGAGGTAACTTAAGGAATGAAGAGGTAAGATAACTCTCTCACGTGTGGAGGTAAGTTTTCTCTTGCTTTATTATCTCTAGCATGATCTTAGTGAATTGAGGCCATTGGCCTCAATTCACTAAGATCATGCTGGAGATAATAAGGCAAGAGAAAACTTACCTCCACATAAGAGAGTTATCTTATCTCTTCATTCCTTAAAGAGAACCTGTACTGAGTAAAAATATTTTAAATAAACACATGAGGTAACTTCAAATGAACATTACATAGTTACCTTGCCATCAGTTCCTCTCAGAAGCTCACCATTTTCTTCTGACAATGATCCCTTCCAGTTCTGACAACATTTTGTCAGAACTGAAATATATCAGTTGCTGTCAGTTATATATCAGTTGCTGTCAGTTACAGCTGAGAGGAGAACTGATGTGTCCATGTTTCCCTATGGCTCAAGTGGGCAATGTTACAGTTTAACTGTGTGCTGACCAGAAAGCTGTTATGGGGTAATTGCCATTTTCAAAATGGAGGACGGAAAATTCCCTTGATCACAGTGAACAAACAGGACGCAGGAGAGGAGAAAGAGATTGAGGAGTAGACTACATAGGGGGTAAGTATGACTTGTTTTTGCTTATTTTGACTTTTAATTTCAGTTCAGGTTTTCTTTAAGTTACCTCCTCTGTAGTTAATTTACCTCCTCTGTAGTTAATTTACCTCCTCTGTAGTTAATTTACCTCCTCTGTAGTAAATTAACTACAGAGGAGGTAAATTAACTACAGGAGAGGTAACTTAAGGAATGAAGAGGTAAGATAACTCTCTCACGTGTGGAGGTAAGTTTTCTCTTGCCTTATTATCTCTAGCATGATCTTAGTGAAGTGAGGCCTACATGCCTTATCACCATGGTAACAACTCTAGAAGAGTTATTAAAGACAGGAGATAAGCTTAGTGAATTGAGGCCATAGTGTAAGCTGTTCTCAGATATACAATAGACAGAAGTAGAAAAATCCCTGTTCTTTACCAGACAATTGTTGTATGAGAGAAACAATAAGGTAGCTACTGTTTTAGCCAAGAAACTGCGAGATATTGGGATGCGTAATGCGGTTTTGCTCTCAGAGATTATAGAGGTGCGGTACAGTCCGGCCGGGTCACACACGGGTGTTGCTGCGACACTGTGTGGGGGTAACACAGCATGCAGCAAGTCACAAATGTCAGACATTGCATTACGTTTGTGCAGTGACGCTGGGCTATAACGGCGACACAGCCACTCACTACACTGTATATGGATGTTGTGCTGCTACAACACACCACACAAAAGCTACAACAAATAATAAGTGCAGCAAGGCCAATGTCACGGTCAGTCCTCAAAAGGACTTTTGTTGTCAAGAAGCAGTGGTGCTCATCCGGATTCCGGGGGGAGGGGCCCAGGGTGGTGATCAGGTTGGATTGGCAGTCCTGTCCCACATGACTTCAGGGTGAAAATATGGCACTATGGGAGAGCATAGGCAAGTAGTGCACGTTGACCAGGCAGAGCCGGGCGGAGGGCGAGAGAGGATCCAGCCTCAGGCCGCAGTGTAGGAGGGGGCGCAGGGCAGGGTCGAGGCAGAGGTGAGAGAGGCTCCAGTCTCAGGGCGCAGTGTAGGAGGGGGCGCAGGGCTGGGCCCTAGGCAGAGGCGAGAGAGGCTCCAGCCTCAGGGCGCAGTGTAGGAGGGGCGCAGGGCTGGGCCCGAAGCAGAGGCGATAGGGGCTCCAGCCTCAGGGAGCAGTGTAGGAGGGGGGCGCAGGGCGGGGTCGAGTCAGAGGCGAGAGGGGCTCCAGCCTCAGGGCGCAGTGTAGGAGGGGGCACACAACTCACTCAGCTATCATTCCCTGTTGTGTTTGAAGCAGAAATATATAAGAAAAGGGGATACATGGCAGTGACTGCAAGCCAGATAACTAGAGATTAAGGTGTTGGGGGGGTTGGGGGCCCTGGGGCGCCTCTTAGTCTAATAGCAATCAGTATGTGGCGGCTGGGGTGGGAGCAGGGGCGTAACAATAGACCCTGCAAGGGATGCAGTTGCAGGGGGCCCAGAAACCACAGGAGGCCCCGTCCTGAGAGACTGACAACTAAGGGCAAGGAGAGGAAAAACTTTCTGCTCTCTGCACAATTGTTCTAATGACTGTATCTGCTCAGCCACTGATAAATAATCATACAAAGTTTTGCAGACAAGGATTTGTAGACAGTCCCTATTCAGTGTTCAGCAGGGACTTGTGTACAGCGCTGTTCTGCTAGGGGGCCCCATCCAAAGTTTCGCAGGGGGGCCCAGTGATTTCTAGTTACGCTCCTGGGTGGGAGGGATGGAGAGGCGCAATTTGGTGTCTCAGCCTTGGCTGCTGGAGGACCTTGTCCGCAATGGCGTAGCTAAGGAGCTGTGGGCCCCGATGCAAGTTTTACAATGCCGCCCCCCAAGCACTCTATACATAACAATTGATACCGCACACCAAAACCTGCCAATGACAACCACAGTGTCTGAGGTGCAAGAAGGGGATGGGAAATAGCTTGTTAATGATTACTACTATTCAAAGTATCTATAGAAGTGATTATTATGAGCACAGGACCAATAGAGAGCTAATACTGCAGTTGAGGGAGGGCCCTCCTGGGCCCCTTTGGCCCAAGGGCCCTGATGCGGTCGCTACCTCTGCACCCCCTATTGCTACGCCCCTGTTTGTCCCAGCTCTGTTGCCAGGTACTGTTTACCAGGGAACGTGCTCTGCCATCCCTATACAGTACAAAGTAGAGGTGTCCTTGGCAGGGCCGGTTCTCTCATGAAGCAAGGTGAAACATTTGCATCAGACGCAGAGATTTCAGGGGTATCATTTTTGTACTGTGTGTTCCTTGAGGAGGAATGGAGTGGCTGAGGGTGAGCAGTGTGTTTGTCACAGAGTCACAGCCAGCCAGTGTGCTATTGTGTTGAGCTGCAGCATGTCATGTGAGAACATTAAATGAAGCAGAGTAAATTGTTGGGTGCTGTGCGATCATTCCAAATCAGGCTGGGGGGGGGGGGCGCATCCTCACAAGATTGCCTCGGGCAGCAAAAAGTCTAGAACCGGCCCTGGTCCTTGGGGCAGAAAAGGTGTCCTGACTCCTGGGGGATGTTTAACCCGTTATATAATGTTATGGGTCAAACGATCACATTCCTGGGACAGCTGACAAGATTGTGGGGCTCGGTCTTATCTTCAGGGGAAGTATTGTGGGCAGCTGGTCCTGGAGGCCCAGCAGAGTGGAGAGCATTGTCCCTGATGATCTGTGGAGGATCATCGATCTGGTCTGAAGGATCTGGTACAGCTTTCCTTGGCTCAGTCCACGCGAGAGGCTTAAGCTGGCCACTAACGATCCAATTTCTAGCCAAAAAATCGTTAGAGCGATCTGAAATTCTGATCGGAAGTGAAATATTGTAATACATCGTTCACTACACCATCAACGAACCAATCTTTGCTTCCTATCTATCACAACCAACAAGAAAATCCAAATTTTGGTCCGATGAAAATTCATTCGGACGACATTTTTTTCACTCGATTGTGTCCATCAACTGAGGTTATTTACAACCAATTCGATCAGAATTTCTGATCCTTCGACAGTGAGGACTTATTTTGTTGGATGGAAAAACGCGGGTCTCCAAATTCGATAAATAGCAAAAGCCACCCCCAGGTTTTCTTTTAAACTTTAGTGGTTAGGAGGATTTTACAGAGCAATTTCTCATTCGACAAGCATTAGAAGGTTGGAGGAGGGAAGCCAATTCAACCGACAACAGGAGACCGTTCCATTAAAGAGGAACTTTAACCTCCCTGGCGGTTATACACGTCAATACAAAACATGCTGCGAATGGTACTGACGTGCATACACGTTCTTACTCTCCTGTAGTGTATGCTAGACCCTTGCTTGACACATTTCGGCAAGTTACAGAAACGAAAAAGGTCCTAAAAATTAATTGGATCACTTTTTGCCCAGAAATCCAGGGAAAATTGAACGCCAGGGAGCTTAAAGAGAACCTGTACTGAGTAAAAATATTTAAAATAAACACATGACGTCACTTCAAATGATCATTACATAGTTACTTTGCCATCAGTTCCTTTCAGAAGCGCACCATTTTCTTCTGACAATAATCCCTTCCAGTTCTGACAATATTTTGTCAGATCTGAAATATATCAGTTGCTGTCAGTAAAATATCAGTTGCTGTCAGTTATAGCTGAAAGGAAAACTGACGTACCAGGTAATGTCCATGTTTCCCTATGGCTCAAGTGGGCGATGTTACAGTTTAACAGTGTGCTGACCAGAAAGCTGTTATGGGGTAATGGACATTTTCAAAAGGACGGAAAATTCCCTTGATCACAGTGAACAAACAGGACGCGGGACAGGAGAAAGACACTGAGGAGTAGACTACATGGAAGGTAAGTATGACTTGTGTATGCTTATTTTGACTTTTAATTTTCAGTTCAGGTTTTCTTTAAGGATTGAACTTCATCCCAATCAGTAGCTGATACACCATTTCCCATGAGAAATCTTCACCATTTCTCTAATAGATCATCGGGGGGGCTGATATTGATGTATGGCTGATATTGGCTGATATTGAGGTGAACCCCTCCCACAGTGTGATGTCATTGACCATGTTCCTGAGAGTTTGCTGTCTGTGAAGGTCAGCGCTGAGAAATAGCCTTAGCGCTGCCTGCTACATGTCATTTTCTCTACACTGTCTATTAAGATTTGTGTTATTCTATATAATTATATTTATATATATTCACTAGCTGATGACCCAGCGTTGCCCGGGTATGTATTTGGCTGCTGTTGGCTCTGCCCACTTTTTCTGACCTTACCACACAAACGCTCAATGAGCAAGTTTGTGAGCTTTGGGGTCCTTGGCATCAATCATTTTATTTTGCCATTGAAATGAAACAAATCTGATTGGCCGTTTGTGGCTCCACCCCCTGTTCTGAATTTGAACCCCAGTCACCCAATGACCGACTGTACCAGGTTTGAGTCTTGGGCAATCAAAAGCAAGAAGTTTTGTATCAGGATGATACCATTTATTGGCTAACTTAAAAGAAAAAGAGTAAGCAAGGTTTCAGCTGTAAAGCGTTCGTCGGGCTTCAATCCTGTTCTGCTACTTGTGCCTTAAGGCTGCTTTCACAGTAAGACGTTACAGGCGCACGTTAGAGCAGCCTGTAACGCAGCCCAACTCACAGTAATGAAAAATCAATGGGCTGTTCACAGTGCTCACTTTGCATTACATTGTAACACTACACGTTCAAATAAAGTGCAGCATACTATGCGTTCTACGCGGTTTTAGCCGCGTTAGACTGTGTGCACATGCTCAGTTATGTTGGTTTTTTTTGGGGGGGGGCGGAGAGGAGGTGGGGAGAGTCTGCTATTGTACCCAGCCACATGGCTACTTACTATTCACTGCACTGCAGTTTTTACTTCCTGGAGCGGCCGCTGATTGGCTGGCGGGACCACGTGTTGCGGAGTGCTCCAATCACGTGGTCTCCGCAACGCATAGGACACAAAAGGCGCACCAAGAGCTGCTTAACGCAGCTCTAGGTAGCGTCCTCCTCCAACACCACCAGGCGTTGCGTTAGGGGCACGTTATGCGACCTATAATGTCCCCTAAAACGCAACGTCCTGGTGGGAAAGAGGCCTAACAGTGAAAAAATGGCAGTAATTTAAATATTCCCTTTGCATGAGCTCACTGGCTCCAGCCTGCTGATCACCTGACATCTAACTGCTAAACAGTAACCAGCACAACTGTCATCTTTTTGTTTACTATTTACCTACATCAGGGTTTTACTTTAGCTTACATCTGGAAATATGCCTGAAGAAGGGGACTAGATCCCAGAAAGCTTGTATTATTTCACTTTATCAGTTAGCCATTAAAAGGTATTACTTTTACAAGACTTTTTTTTCTACCGACATAATATTCCCCTTTGAAAATAAATACCGTAGGTTAATTTTGATTGGCTTTTGTAGGCTCCACCACTTTCCTGAATATTTATCCCAGTCACCCAGTGACCAACTGTGCACAGTTTGAGAACCCTGCCATTATCAGTGTAAGAATGGCTGCAGGTTAAATTTTCCCTATGAAATTTGTATTTGGCTCTGCCCACTTTTTGTTACCTTGACACACAGTCACTCAATGAAGTTTGTAGGCTTTCCGGTTCCTGGCATCAAAATGTGTGAATGGAAGCAGTTTATCCAGCAAAAATATGTGATTGGCCCTTTGTGGCTCCACCCCCTTTAGTGAATTTGAATCCAAGTCACTTAATGACCGACTGTAGCAGGTTTGAGGCCTCTGCCATTAACATGCTGGGCGTTTCAATTCCAGGTTTTTTCGCCCGATTTTTTCCCCCCATCATGTAGCTAGCCTAGCGCTAGCTACGCGTACGTTAAAAAGGGGCGCTGGGAAAAAAGGGCGCCGGGTTTTTAACGATAAGCATGGATAACGTTTAAAAATGTATTGTACTGTATTTCGTTTAAAATTAATGTTTTTAAAGTTATAAATCATTAAATAATGTGCATTAAATTGGCAAGTGTAAAAACATGAATCTTTCGTTTAAATAGTGAAACGTATAATAACGTTTAAAAAAAAAATTACTAAGTAACCCTCCCTGTACCTACCCCTAACCCCTAGACCCCCCTGTTGATGCCTAAACCTAAGACCCCCCCCTGCTGGTGCCTAAGTAACCCTCCCTGTACCTACCCCTAACCCCTAGACCCCCCTGTTGGTGCCTAAACCTAAGACCCCCCTGTTAGTGCCTAAACCTAAGACCCCCCTGTTGGTGCCTAAACCTAAGACCCCCCTGTTGGTGCCTAAACCTAAGACCCCCTGTTGGTGCCTAAACCTAAGACCCCCCTTTTAGTGCCTAAACCTAAGACCCCCTGTTGGTGCCTAAACCTAAGACCCCCTGTTGGTGCCTAAACCTAAGACCCCCCTTTTAGTGCCTAAACCTAAGACCCCCTGTTGGTGCCTAAACCTAAGACCCCCCTGTTGGTGCCTAAACCTAAGACCCCCCTGTTGGTTTTTTCGTTTAAAAACAATGTTAAAAAAAAAAAAAAGTACTGTTTTTCGTTTAAAAATAATGTTTGGAAAAAAATATTGTACTGTTTTTCGTTTAAAAATAATATTTAAAAATGTATAAATCATTAAATAATGTGTAATCATGAGAAACAGTAATAAAACATTAAGTCTCCGGGCGCCGCTTTTAAAACGTTAGTTTTCTCCGGCGCCCTTTTTTCCTATCGGGCGCCCATTAAACGATATTTATTATAGGAGTGAATGGCGGCGCCCGATTTGTCCACTAGCCTCAGGCGCCCGAATTTACTGTTACCGCTAGCTACATGATTCTCTCCTTTCTCCTCTCTCCCTCCCACCCTTCTGATCGCCGCCGGCGATCACACCCATAAGGAAATCCCGTTCTGAACAGGATTTCCTTTAGGGCTTCCCCCGTCGTGACGTCACTGGTCCCGATCCACCCCAACGCGCAGCCTGGCGGCGATTGGCCAGGCTGTGCACGGGGTCTGCAGGGGGGGGCCCTCTTTCGCGTCGGGTAGCGGCAGATCGGCAGCGAGCGGGACAAACACGCAGCTAGCAAAGTGCTAGCTGCGTGTTTGAAAAAAAAAAAATTATCAAAATCGGCCCAGCGGGGCCTGAGCGGTGCTCTCTAGCGTCTCTGGACGAGCATAGCTCGTCCAGAAGGCTAGGGAGGTTAACAGTGGAAGAATGGCAGGGGTGCAGCTAAGGTTTTGGTGGCCCCAAGCAGTCCATAACTTAAGGCCCCCCTCCATGAAAGAAGCAGCGTGCCATGGTAAAAAAAAATGGGTAGCCACACCTCACAACAAAGCGGTGCGTGCAGCGTGACACGACTAAAAAATGAGCGTGGCCAAAACGTGATGTGGGTGGAGCCAAATACTAGCAAAATACAGGTAGTTCCCGGTTTATTTATTAGGTATTTATATAGCACTGACATATCTTGTTGGCGACATATTACGCAGCGCTGTACAGAGTATAGGGGAGGACTGGGACCTTCAGGTCTGGGGGGAAAACACAACCTAGAGGCCCTTGAATTGCAGCCCCAACCCAAATGCATATATTTTTTGTGAGCACATGAATATACTGTAAAGCAGCACATGCAATTACATAAATTAACACCTCTAGCAACCCAAACTAAAAATAAATAAATTGGAAAAAAAAATAAAAAAAAAGTGCTATTCGCAGTAATCACAAGGCTGGGTCTGGGTGACTGGGTTATGACAGAGAACACAGCAGAGCTGGATTCAAAACTCTGTCTTCTGAGCGATACTTCCAGTAGGATAATGACACCATGTCACAAAGCTCACACCATTTCCAACTGATGTTACGTCAGTGAAACGAAAAATGAGCATGGCCATAACATGATGTGGCCTTCGGCGATCTCCGATCAGGAAATCCCGTTCAAAGAACGGGATTTCCTGGAGGGCTTCCCCCGTCGCCATGGCGACGGGGCGGGATGACGTCACCGACGTCATTTTTAGTCCCGATCCACCCCTCGGCGCTGCCTGGCACTGATTGGCCAGGCAGCGCACGGGGTCTTGGGGGGGGGCGCGCTGCAACGTATAGCGGCGATCGGGCGCAGGGCGGCGGCGATCAGTGTGCTGGACGCAGCTAGCAAAGTGCTAGCTGCGTCCAGCAAAAAAAAAAAAAATTAAGAAAATCGGCCCAGCAGGGCCAGAGAAAACCTCCTGCGCAGCTTACCCCGAACTACGTTCGGGGTTACCGCCAGGAAGGTTAAAGGGGTTCTGCGGTAGTTTGAAAATCAAACAAGCTGACACTTACCTGGGGCTTCTATCAGCCTCCTGCAACTGTAATGTCCCATGCCGTCCTCTTCCGATCACCTGTTTCCCGCCGCCGGTCCCGGTGTAATCACGCGAGTGATTACACTGCAGCTACGTTGAGTTTACTGCGCAGGTGCAGTACCAGAAAACTTATTACTGCGCCTGCGCAGTGAGCTCCCAATGAAGCGCGCGGGAGCGAGCATTATTCGTCTGTTTAAACAGCGTGAGACATTACCGCTGCAGGAGGCTGATAGAAGCCCCAGGTTAGTGTCAGCTTGTTTGATTTTTAAGCTACCACAGAACCCCTTTAATCAGCTGCTCTCAGTTATAACTGAAAGGACAACTGATTTTCAAAGTAATGCCCATGTTTTCCTATGGCACAGTTCCCACTTAATGCGTTTTAACTGAAATCTTCTTCCCAATGCACTGCTATGGAAAAAACACTTTCCAGCATGCACTAACGTGTACTTAGGCCCCGTTTACACTTAATCAGTTGGTATGCGTTAGTGTGCGTTAGCAGTGCATTGGGAAGAAGATTTCAGTTAAAGGCAGGCGGTAAGCTGTTGGGAGCCTTGCGGAAACACAGGAGCTGGCTGAGTCCCTCCGTGCGGTGTTTTCTCTGCTGCTGCTGCTTGGGAGGTCTGTCCCATTCACTGCACTGTATTCTGCACGCTTCTCGCCACATCCGAGGTAGCGGTAATCCCCGTCTGCATACCGCTTCCTCTAATCTTCATGAATTGACATTTTGTTACATTTCCGCCTAGAATCGCCGCATAAGGCGGTGATTTATCACTCTGCTCCGGAATGTCAGCTCCGCATGCGGAAACAGCCTTTATGAATACACATTTTGTTCAGTGTTCGGTAAAATCGGCTGTTTTCAGCATTTCCGCATGCGGGAATGCTTTATAAATCGAGGCCATTGTGACAGGGACTGGGAGAAGCTGGTGAGTGGGCAGAGTACAGCTGCCCCTTGAGAGTGACAACTGCAGCCACTTTAATGATGGGAATCACAGGAGTGGGGGCACCCCCTCCAACTACCTGCCTGATGCCTAACTGCCTGTCTCCCCCCTCCCGCCAATCTCACCGTCACCCAGGGTCGGGCCGAGGCATAGGCTGGACAGGCTCCAGCCTCAGGGCGCAGTGTAGGAGGGGGCGCACAATTCATTCAGCTGACATTCCTAATTGTGTATAAAGCAGAAATAAATAAAAAAAAGGGAATACATGGCAGTGACTGCAAGCCAGATAACTAGATATTAAGGTGTTGGGGAGGTTGTGGGCCCTGTGGCACCTCTTAGTCTAATAGAAATCAGTGTGTGACGGCTGGGGTGGGAGGGATGGAGGGGCGCACTTTGGTGTCTCAGCCTTGCGTGCTGGAGGACCTTGTCCTGGCTCTGCCGTCACCGCAAGAAAAAACAGTTCCCTCAGGCCAGGGTCAGAAGTGCATTATGTGAGGGTGATTAATTACCAAAATAAACTCAGAAGGCACTGGGCAGAGCATTGACAGCAAGCCAAGCCAGCAACAAAATGAGTGTCTAGTACAAAAACAAAACTTATAAAAAAAAACCTCCTCTGGCGACCTGGAGCCGACCTCCTCTCCTCCACACAGCTTAGCTAGGTGGCGTCTCCCTCTCCCAGCCAGGACTACGATCTCTCTGACTCCTCTCCCAGCCAGCCCAGCAGAAAGCTCACTCTGACAGCCAGGTACACGCACAGGTTGCCTCAGGCTCAGCAGATGTGGGCGGAGTCAAGTCCCGAGCAAATGTCAGTGTGAACACACGCTGCCTGCAGAGCACGCACCACAGGGCACGCCCCGACCGCCTCAGCCCCTGATTGGATTGGAGGAAGGAGGAAGACCAGGCAGCCCAGCGGAGTGCGTGCATTTTTATCATCCTCCGGCCTGAAAAGTAAGCAAGTCTGTCAGGGGCCGGGCAGGGGGCTAGCTTTGAGGTGAGCGGCCCCGGCAAACTAATCGCATGTGGCTGCGCAGTGCGCACAGCTGCTGCACCTGTCCCCTCCACACACCGGCCCTAATTACTTACGATGCTGGCAATTGCCACCGCACCTAACAGTAAGGGTTACTGTTAGGTGCGGTGGCAGAGAGGTTAGTGTTAGGTGCGACGGCAAACAGGTTAGTGTTAGGTGTAGTTGCAGTGAGGTTAGCGTTAGGTGCGATGGCAGTAAGGGTTACTGTTAGGTGCGGCGGCACAGAGGTTAGCGTTAGGTGTGGTGGCAGAGAGGTTAGCGTTAGATGTGGTGGCAGAGAGGTTAGTGTTAGATGTGGTGGCAGAGAGGTTAGTGTTAGATGTGGTGGCAGAGAGGTTAGTGTTAGATGCGGCGGCAGACAGGTTAGTGTTAGGTGTAGTTGCAGTGAGGTTAGCGTTAGGTGCGATGGCAGTAAGGGTTACTGTTAGGTGCGGCGGCACAGAGGTTAGCGTTAGATGTGGTGGCAGAGAGGTTAGTGTTAGATGTGGTGGCAGAGAGGTTAGTGTTAGATGCGGCGGCAGACAGGTTAGTGTTAGGTGTAGTGGCAGTGAGGTTAGCGTTAGGTGCGATGGCAGTAAGGGTTACTGTTAGGTGCGGCGGCACAGAGGTTAGCGTTAGGTGTGGTGGCAGCAGTGTTGCCAACTCATCCCTTTAATTACTGACACATCTAAGTTATACAGGTTCTGGGGCTATTTGCACATAATCAGTGCCTTAACTGCATCTACCTAGCCACAAAACCTGTATAATTCATATGTGTCAGTAATTAAAGGGATGAGTTGGCAACACTGGGTGGCAGAGAGGTTAGCGTTAGATGTGGTGGCAGAGAGGTTAGTGTTAGGTGCGGCGGCTAACAGGTTAGTGTTAGGTGTAGTAGCAGAGAGGTTAGTGTTAGGTGCGATGGTAGACAGGTTAGTATTAGGTGTAGTTGCAGTGAGGTTAGCGTTAGGTGCGATGGTAGACAGGTTAGTGTTAGGTGTAGTTGCAGTGAGGTTAGCGTTAGGTGCGATGGCAGTAAGGGTTACTGTTAGGTGCGGTGGCACAGAGGTTAGCGTTAGGTGTGGTGGCAGAGAGGTTAGCGTTAGATGTGGTGGCAGAGAGGTTAGTGTTAGATGTGGTGGCAGAGAGGTTAGTGTTAGATGTGGTGGCAGAGAGGTTAGTGTTTGATGCGGCGGCAGACAGGTTAGTGTTAGGTGTAGTGGCAGTGAGGTTAGTGTTAGGTGCGATGGCAGACAGGTTAGTGTTAGGTGTAGTGGCAGTGAGGTTAGCGTTAGGTGCGATGGCAGTAAGGGTTACTGTTAGGTGCAGCGGCAGACAGGTTAGCGTTAGGTGTGGTGGCAGAGAGGTTAGTGTTAGGTGCCATGGCAGACAGGTTAGTGTTAGGTGTAGTGGCAGTGAGGTTAGCGTTAGGTGCGATGGCAGTAAGGGTTACTGTTAGGTGCGGTGGCACAGAGGTTAGCGTTAGGTGTCGTGGCAGAGAGGTTAGCGTTAGATGTGGTGGCAGAGAGGTTAGTGTTAGGTGCGACGGCAAACAGGTTAGTGTTAGGTGTAGTGGCAGAGAGGTTAGTGTTAGGTGCGATGGTAGACAGGTTAGGGTTAGGTGTAGTGGCAGTGAGGTTAGCGTTAGGTGCGATGGCAGTAAGGGTTACTGTTAGGTGCAGCGGCATACAGGTTAGCGTTAGGTGTGGTGGCAGAGAGGTTAGCGTTAGATGTGGTGGCAGAGAGGTTAGTGTTAGATGTGGTGGCAGAGAGGTTAGTGTTAGATGTGGTGGCAGAGAGGTTAGTGTTAGATGCGGCGGCAGACAGGTTAGTGTTAGGTGTAGTTGCAGTGAGGTTAGCGTTAGGTGCGATGGCAGTAAGGGTTACTGTTAGGTGCGGCGGCACAGAGGTTAGCGTTAGATGTGGTGGCAGAGAGGTTAGTGTTAGATGTGGTGGCAGAGAGGTTAGTGTTAGATGCGGCGGCAGACAGGTTAGTGTTAGGTGTAGTGGCAGTGAGGTTAGCGTTAGGTGCGATGGCAGTAAGGGTTACTGTTAGGTGCGGCGGCACAGAGGTTAGCGTTAGGTGTGGTGGCAGCAGTGTTGCCAACTCATCCCTTTAATTACTGACACATCTAAGTTATACAGGTTCTGGGGCTATTTGCACATAATCAGTGCCTTAACTGCATCTACCTAGCCACAAAACCTGTATAATTCATATGTGTCAGTAATTAAAGGGATGAGTTGGCAACACTGGGTGGCAGAGAGGTTAGCGTTAGATGTGGTGGCAGAGAGGTTAGTGTTAGGTGCGGCGGCTAACAGGTTAGTGTTAGGTGTAGTAGCAGAGAGGTTAGTGTTAGGTGCGATGGTAGACAGGTTAGTATTAGGTGTAGTTGCAGTGAGGTTAGCGTTAGGTGCGATGGTAGACAGGTTAGTGTTAGGTGTAGTTGCAGTGAGGTTAGCGTTAGGTGCGATGGCAGTAAGGGTTACTGTTAGGTGCGGTGGCACAGAGGTTAGCGTTAGGTGTGGTGGCAGAGAGGTTAGCGTTAGATGTGGTGGCAGAGAGGTTAGTGTTAGATGTGGTGGCAGAGAGGTTAGTGTTAGATGTGGTGGCAGAGAGGTTAGTGTTTGATGCGGCGGCAG
This sequence comes from Hyperolius riggenbachi, assembly GCF_040937935.1. Taxonomy (NCBI): domain Eukaryota; kingdom Metazoa; phylum Chordata; class Amphibia; order Anura; family Hyperoliidae; genus Hyperolius; species Hyperolius riggenbachi. Next base: position 225,631,221 of record NC_090657.1, on the reverse strand, counting down.
ACAGGTTAGTGTTAGGTGTAGTGGCAGTGAGGTTAGTGTTAGGTGCGATGGCAGACAGGTTAGTGTTAGGTGTAGTGGCAGTGAGGTTAGCGTTAGGTGCGATGGCAGTAAGGGTTACTGTTAGGTGCAGCGGCAGACAGGTTAGCGTTAGGTGTGGTGGCAGAGAGGTTAGTGTTAGGTGCCATGGCAGACAGGTTAGTGTTAGGTGTAGTGGCAGTGAGGTTAGCGTTAGGTGCGATGGCAGTAAGGGTTACTGTTAGGTGCGGTGGCACAGAGGTTAGCGTTAGGTGTCGTGGCAGAGAGGTTAGCGTTAGATGTGGTGGCAGAGAGGTTAGTGTTAGGTGCGACGGCAAACAGGTTAGTGTTAGGTGTAGTGGCAGAGAGGTTAGTGTTAGGTGCGATGGTAGACAGGTTAGGGTTAGGTGTAGTGGCAGTGAGGTTAGCGTTAGGTGCGATGGCAGTAAGGGTTACTGTTAGGTGCAGCGGCATACAGGTTAGCGTTAGGTGTGGTGGCAGAGAGGTTAGCGTTAGATGTGGTGGCAGAGAGGTTAGTGTTAAATGTGGTGGCAGAGAGGTTAGTGTTAGATGTGGTGGCAGAGAGGTTAGTGTTAGATGCGGCGGCAGACAGGTTAGTGTTAGGTGTAGTGGCAGTGAGGTTAGCGTTAGGTGCGATGGCAGTAAGGGTTACTGTTAGGTGCGGCGGCACAGAGGTTAGCGTTAGGTGTGGTGGCAGAGAGGTTAGCGTTAGATGTGGTGGCAGAGAGGTTAGTGTTAGATGTGGTGGCAGAGAGGTTAGTGTTAGATGTGGTGGCAGAGAGGTTAGTGTTTGATGCGGCGGCAGACAGGTTAGTGTTAGGAGTAGTGGCAGTGAGGTTAGTGTTAGGTGCGATGGCAGACAGGTTAGTGTTAGGTGTAGTGGCAGTGAGGTTAGCGTTAGGTGCGATGGCAGTAAGGGTTACTGTTAGGTGCAGCGGCAGACAGGTTAGCGTTAGGTGTGGTGGCAGAGAGGTTAGTGTTAGGTGCCATGGCAGACAGGTTAGTGTTAGGTGTAGTGGCAGTGAGGTTAGCGTTAGGTGCGATGGCAGTAAGGGTTACTGTTAGGTGCGGTGGCACAGAGGTTAGCGTTAGGTGTGGTGGCAGAGAGGTTAGCGTTAGATGTGGTGGCAGAGAGGTTAGTGTTAGGTGCGACGGCAAACAGGTAAGTGTTAGGTGTAGTGGCAGAGAGGTTAGTGTTAGGTGCGATGGTAGACAGGTTAGTGTTAGGTGTAGTGGCAGTGAGGTTAGCGTTAGGTGCGATGGCAGTAAGGGTTACTGTTAGGTGCAGCGGCAGACAGGTTAGCGTTAGGTGTGGTGGCAGAGAGGTTAGCGTTAGATGTGGTGGCAGAGAGGTTAGTGTTAGGTGCGATGGCAAACAGGTTAGTGTTAGGTGTAGTGGCAGTGAGGTTAGCGTTAGGTGCGATGGCAGTAAGGGTTACTGTTAGGTGCGGCGGCAGAGGTTAGCGTTAGGTGTGGTGGCAGACAGGTTAGTGTTAGGTGTAGTGGCAGACAGGTTAGTGTTAGGTGTAGTGGCAGTGAGGTTAGCGTTAGGTGCGATGGCAGTGAGGTTAATGTTAGGTGTGGTGGCAGAGAGGTTAGTGTCAGGTGTGGTGGCAGAGAGGTTAGTGTTAGGTGCGGCGGCAGACAGAATAGTGTTAGGTGTAGTGGCAGTGAGGTTAATGTTAGGTGTGGTGGCAGAGAGGTTAGCGTTAGATGTGGTGGCAGACAGGTTAGTGTTAGGTGTAGTGGCAGTGAGGTTAGCGTTAGGTGCGATAGCAGTGAAGTTACTGTTAGGTGTGGTGGCAGTAAGGTTAGCGTTAGGTGTGGTTGCAGAGTTAGCGCCCTCCCAGTATAGGTAGCCATAGAGCACACTATAGCAAGCCAGGCAGCCCCCCACTATAAGTAGTCATAGAGCCCCACATAGCCAGGAGCTAGAATAAGGAATAACCCAGGATAAGAATATGAGTGTCTCCCCCCCAAGTATCGGTAGCTACAGAGCCCCCTCCCAGTATAGTTTAAGAGGTTATGCCAGTGCAATTCCCAGTTTATGTGATGGGAGAAAGGGAGCCCCCAAATCAGTTTGCAGCAGCTGAGGGAAGGGTGATGTAACTCACCATTGCTAGGGTTGCCAGGTGTCCGGTTTTAGACCGGACAGTCCGGTTTTTGGCCGCTGTGTCCGGTGCAAAAAGGCATGCTAAACCGAACAATTAAGATGTCCGGTTTTATGCCTTTTCCGGCGGCTGTCAGTAGTGACAGCCGCCTGTAGCAGGAGGAGAGCAGCGCAGTGGAGGGAAAGCGGTGGGCAGCGGCGGAGAAGGGGGCCATCTCCCCCCCTTCTCTCACCTTAGATGCTTTCCGTCCCTCGCTGTCTCCTCCGATCTGTGTGTGGCTGACTGGCGGTGGCGCTTGGCAGCGGGCGGGACTTACCTTCCGTGTCGCTCCATGCGCCGGCCGGAAGTTCTGGTGCCGCAGCCGCTGCTCTGGTCTGCATCAGACCAGAGTAGTGGCAACTCATCCCGCGCGGCGCCTGCGACGAGACCAGTCACCAGACGGAGGGGACACGGAAGGTAAGTTCCGCCCCTCTGCCAGCCACCGCACACACCGATCGGAGGAGACAGCGAGGGAGGGAGAGGACCCTAAGGTGAGCGAAGGGGGGGAGATGGCCCCCTTCTTCACCGCTCTCCCTCTTCTCTGTGCTGACTGCTTCCCTCCTGGGGGGTGGGGAGGGACACACCTGCCTACATATACTGGGCCCATATACACCCTGGCTACATATACTGGGCCCATATACACCCTGGCTACATATACTGGGCCCATATACACCCTGGCTACATATACTGGGCCCATATACACCCTGGCTACATATACTGGGCCCATATACACCCTGGCTACATATACTGGGCCCATATACACCCTGGCTAAATATACTGGGCCCATATACACCCTGGCTACATATACTGGGCCCATATATACCCTGGCTACATATACTGGGCATATATACCCCCTGACTACATATACTGGGCCCATATACACCCTGGCTACATATACTGGGCCCATATACACCCTGGCTACATATACTGGGCCCATATACACCCTGGCTACATATACTGGGCCCATATACACCCTGGCTACATATACTGGGCCCATATACACCCTGGCTACATATACTGGGCCCATATACACCCTGGCTACATATACTGGGCCCATATACACCCTGGCTACATATACTGGGCCCATATACACCCTGGATACATATACTGGGCCCATATACACCCTGGCTACATATACTGAGCCCATATACCGCTGGCTATATATACTGGGGACATATTCCCCTGCCTACATATACTGGGGACATATACCTCTGGCTACATATACTGGGCACATATATCCCTGGCTACATATACTGGGGACAACTGGCTGTTTGTCATTATGTGCAGTTACTGGTGAAAAGCTGTCTCTTATTATGTGCATTTACTGGTGAAAAGCTGTCTCTTATGTGCATTTACTGGTGAAAAGCTGTCTCTTATGTGCATTTACTGGTGAAAAGCTGTCTCTTATGTGCATTTACTGGTGAAAAGCTGTCTCTTATGTGCATTTAGTGGTGAAAAGATGTCTCTTATGTGCATTTAGTGGTGAAAAGATGTCTCTTATGTGCATTTAGTGGTGAAAAGATGTCTCTTATGTGCATTTAGTGGTGAAAAGATGTCTCTTATGTGCATTTAGTGGTGAAAAGCTGTCTCTTATGTGCATTTACTGGTGAAAAGCTGTCTCTTATTATGTGCATTTACTGGTGAAAAGCGGTCTCTTATTATGTGCATTTACTGGTGAAAAGTGGTCTCTTATGTGCATGTACTGGTGAGGACAGTTAGTGACATGGCTATGTACTCTGTAATGTGCTGCAGAAGATGTCAGTGCGATATAAATACTGTAAAAAACATTTTTTAAAAAGCCCATTGCTTAGCCCCACTCTACATAAAAGTGCGCTTCTGACTCCGCCCCTAACTCCACCCCCTGTCCGGTTTTCTCCATCAGCCGACCTGGCAACCCTAACCATTGCAGACTGCATTCATTCACAAGAAATAATCCTCCACGGCTTGGGGGCGGAGCTTCGATCCAGTGGGGGCGGAGCTTCGATCCGGTTTGGGGGCGGAGCTTCTCCGTGATTTTGTCGGCGACTTATGGCTCCAGGGTCCCCTTGCAATACCCTCAGCACAGGGTGTCTAATCTGCAACACAGCTGTGGCCTCTCTTGTGAAAGCTCCAGGCCGTGGGGGCGGAGTTCAGATGCCGGAGCACTCTGCAGTGCACAGTCAGGACCATTCATCAGCATCAGGGGAGGAGCTCTCGCCCAATGCCCGGACATCCTGGAACACTTACTGCTGGGGGCGGAGCTTAGTGTGGATCGAACGGCCAGCGCCGAGCAGGTGCTGTATCAGATTGTGCTGCCCAGGCGGCCCTGCATGTGTGAAGAGGAGGCGGCCGGGGGGAAAATGCCACCCACTCCGACAGGCCAGTCAGTTCCTAAGGGGGACTCAGGATCTCGAAATGGCAGGGGAGCTGTCAGCAGCAGAGCGAGGCCCCAAGCGGGGTCGTGGCTCGCTTGTACGCTGGCAGCTCCCCTGAAGAATGGCAGCAGTTTAAAGGATACCAGAGACGAAGCACCCTCATGTATTTTACCATATATATCAGTGGGAACATTAGAGAAAACACCTACCCTGCTCTCTGTTTTATTCTGCGCTCCACAGCTTGCTTATAATCAGCCCTGATAAAATCCCCGACTGAGCATTCAGTCTGGCTTTGTTCAGGAATATTTATAGCTCAGTCTGTGTTCTCTCATGTCTTTTCAAGTCCAAGCCTGCCCCCTGCTGGCTCTGCTCAGGAATCATTTTAGCTGAGTCATTATAGCAAAGCCAGACTGAATGCTCAGTCGGGGATTTTATCAGGGCTGCTAACAAGCAGGCTGAGCAGTGAAGGCTGAAGCAGAGCGCAGGGTAGGTGTTTTCTCTAATGTTCCCACTGATCTATATGGTAAAATACATGAGGCTGCTTCGTCTCTGGTTCACTTTAAATATTCCCCGTGAAAATCAATAGGTGAGTTGTGATTTGTTGTTGTAGGCTCCACCCACTTTCCTGAATAATAATCCTAGTGGCCAACTGTGTCAAGTTTGGGAAACCTGTCATTAACAGTGTAAGAATGGCTGTAAGTTATATTTTCCCATGTACAAAGTTGGCTTTTTTGGCTCCGCCCACGGTTTGTAACCTTGACATACAGTCACTCAATGACCAAGTTTAGGAGCTTCGGCGTCCTGGGTATCAATAAGTTGCCTTTTTTTAAAGCATGCATACAAAAAGGGCTGGCAACACAGAATAAAAATAAGCTCTTTATTGAAATGTCATTAAAATGACATAATAGTAAAAAAAATAGGCTTTGGCGGTGACAGCCCGTTGTTTCGGCTGAGTGGCTTGAGAAAGAGCTATTGAAACAGCAGGCTGTCGCCGCCAAAGCCTATTGTTTGACTATTATGTCATCTTAATGACATTTCAATAAAGAGCTTATTTTTATTCTGTGGTGCCAGCCCTTTTTGTATGCATGCTGTACGGGCCTCATTGGTACTGAGACCTTTGGCTTGGGCACGCAGGAATTTCTCCTTTTACTGAGTGCCCCTCCACTGCACGATTTTCTTAAAGAAATTAAACAAATCTGGCTGTTTGTGGCCCCACCCCCTTTTCAGAATTTGAACCCCAGTCACCCAATGACAGATTGTACCAGGTTTGAGGCCTTTGCCATTAAGAGTGTAAGAATAGCAGTGATGTAAATATTCCCCTTCAAAATCAATAGGTGAATTTTGATTGGCTGTTGTAGGCTCCACCCATTTTATGGAATATTCATCCCAGTCACCCAGTGGCCAACTGTGTCAAGTTTGAGAACTCTGCCATTAACAGTGTAGAATGGCTGCAGTTCATATTTTCCCACGTAAAAAAAAATTAGTTGTTGGCTCCGCCCACTTTTTTGCAACGTTGACACACAGTCACTCAATGACCAAGTTTGTGAGCCTTTGGGTTCCTGGCATCAAAAATGTGTGAATGGAAGCAGTTTATCTGGCAAATAAATCTGATTGGCTGTTTGTGGCTCCACCCCTTCAGTGAATTTAAACCCCAGTCACGCAATGACCGACTGTAGCAAGTTTAAAGCCTCTGCCATTAACAGTGTAAGAATAGCAGCAGTTTAAAGGGATACTGTGGGGGGTCGGGGGAAAATGAGTTGAACTTACCCGGGGCTTATAATGGTCCCCCACAGACATCCTGTGCCCGCGCAGCCACTCACCGATGCTCCGGCCCCGCCTCCAGTTCCCTTCTGGAATTTCTGACTTTAAAGTCAGAAAACCACTGCGCTTGCGTTGCCGTGTCCTCGATCCCGCTGATGTCACCAGGAGCGTACTGTGCAGGCACAGACCATACTGGACTTCTGCTATACACTCCTGGTGACATCGGTGGGAGTGAGGACACGGCAACGCAGGCGCAGTGGTTTTCTGACTTTAAAGTCAGAAATTCCAGAAGTGAACTGGAGGCGGGGCCGGAGCATCGGTGAGTGGCTGCGCCAACACAGGATGTCTGCGGGGGACCATTAGAAGCCCCGGGTAAGTTCAGCTCATTTTCCCCCGACCCCCCCTACAGTATCCCTTTAAATATTCCCCTTGAAAATTAATAGGTGAATTTTGATTGGCTGTTTTAGGCTTCACCCACTTTCCTGAATATTAATCCTATTTACCCAGTGACCACCTGTGCAAAGTTTGAGACCCCTGCGATTAATAGTCTAAAAAGGGCTGCCGTTTACATTTTCCCATTGAAAATTAATGGCGGAAATTTGATTGGCTCTTTTATGCTCCACCCACCTTTCCTGGATTTGTAACCTCGGTCACCAAGTGACCAACTGTGCCAAGTGTGGGGACTCTAGATTGATTACTGTGAGGATGGCAGCCTTTTACATTTTTTCCATTGACTTGAATGGGTGAAATCTGATTTGCTGTTTGTAGCTCCGCCCAGGTGTGCAGGGGGGACGCGAGACCCCCAGAACATATCATCCCAGGTAGTAAGGGATCTGTATACCAAGTTTCGTTTAAATCGGTCAAGCCGTTTTCGAGTGATCGCGGCACATACACACATACATCCGATTTTATATATATAGATTTATTATGTGCCTATTTCCCTTTTATATATTTTTTAGATAGTAGGTTTATCTCTTATTCCTCAGCATTTTATATTTTAATATTTTATACAGTCCCTCCTATTTATTAATATCAGGGCAAATCTCCTATAATGTTATACAAAGATATCATATGTGAAAGAAAATGCACATGGGCATATATGCAAATATATAGAACTAAATGCTAAATTTGGACTTGATCAAACTCCCAATGCTATACCTTGATGAGCTAAACTACAAAAGTTGATTGTCTTGATACTATATAATCCGTCCTATTAGAGAAATCACACCCCTATAGTGATTATAGGCATTTGTACAGTATATGTAAAAATAAGGTGATTTGATGCATTTCTTAAATTGATTGATGATTGGTTAATTATTTGATTATTTATTTACATATTTCTGTCATTGCAATATATTAGCATTTATTTTTGTCTTATACTGAGGAGTTCTCTGTACTGTTGTATGCACTGTATTGGCCTGAGGAAGCGGGTTCAGACCCACGAAACGCGTTGCCTGTGCTAAAATAAAAATCTTTTGTAAGTTTACAAGGATTTCGTCATTTGAGGTAAGATACCTCATTACGCTTTCGCTTTTAAACTGTTTTTAGACGTTTTTATCCAACCTGGGCGCCTCTTTCCCCCTATGTGCATGCTGTCTGTGAACCTCATTACATTGTGGGATATAATTCCTGTTTCCAACTGCCAAGCAAGCAGTATATCCCTCTGTACAAAGAGCTCTCAATAACGAACATTCCACAGAGATCACCTGACAGGACTAAAGATGTCACCACCAGTAATACATTTCAGAATCAGGGAGAGGAAAGATTTTACAATTGGCAAACATTGACTAAATAAAATATAAATTAATATTGTAAAGTAAGCAATTTTATTCATTATGTTATTTTCACTACAGGTCCTCTTTAAAAAGGTTATCAACACAACTGCCGGGTGATTGCAGTAAAGTCTATGGGCCAAAACAGTTCTCTGCTGCTTCTTCTTTGGCCGTTTCCTTAGCATTGAGATTTCGGCTCTGCGCAGGTGGAGTCAAGGTTTTGGCTCTGAGTGGGGTGAGTCAGAGTTTCGGCTCTGCGCAGGTGAAATCAGGGTATCAACTCTCCGCGGGTGGAGTCAGGGTCTCGGCTCTGCGTAGGTTGAATCAGGGTTTCGGCTCTGTGTGGGTTGAGTCAGGGGTTTGGCTCTGCGTGGGTTGAGTCAGGGGTTTGGCTCTGCGTGGGTTGAGTCAGGGGTTTGGCTCTGCGTTTGTATAGTCAGAGTTTCGGCTCTGCGTGGGTTGAGTCAGGGTTTCGGCTCTGCGTGTGTAGAGTCAGGGTTTTCGGCTTTGCATGGGTTGAGTCAGGGATTTGGCTCTGCGTGGGGTGAATCAGGGTTTCGGCTCTGTGTGGGTTGAGTCAGGGGTTTGGCTCTGCGTTTGTATAGTCAGAGTTTCGGCTCTGCGTGGGTTGAGTCAGTGTTTCGGCTCTGCGTGTGTAGAGTCAGGGTTTTCGGCTCTGCATGGGTTGAGTCAGGGATTTGGCTCTGCGTGGGGTGAATCAGGGATTTGGCTCTGCGTGGGGTGAATCAGGGTTTCGGCTCTGTGTGGGTTGAGTCAGGGTTTCGGCTCTGTGTGGGTTGGGTAAGGGGTTTGGCTCTGCGTAGGGTGAGTCAGGATTTTGGCTCTGCGTGGGGTGAGTCAGGGTTTCGGCTCTGCGTGGGTGGAGTCAGGGTTTCGGCTCTGCATGGGTGGAGTCAGGGTTTTGGCTCTGCGTGGGTACAGTCAGGGTTTCAGCTTTGCTTGTGTAGAGTCAGGGTTTTCGTCTCTGTGTGGGTTGAGTCAGGGTTTCGGCTTTGCGTGGGGTGAGTCAGGGTTTTGGCTCTGCATGGGTTGAGTCAGGGTTTCGGCTCTGCGTGGGTGGAGTCAGGATTTCGGCTCTGCATGGGTGGAGTCAGGGTTTCGGCTCTGCATGGGTGCAGTCAGGGTTTCGGCTCTGCATGGGTGCAGTCAGGGTTTCGGCTCTGCATGGGTGCAGTCAGGGTTTCAGCTTTGCGTGTGTAGAATCAGGGTTCCATCCCTGTGTGGGTTGAGTCTGGGTTTCGGCTCTGCGTGTGTAGAGTCAGGGTTTTGGCTCTACACGGGTGGAGTTAGTGTTTCTGCTCTGTGTGGGTTGGTTAGACACTGCGGCTGTTTCCACAGAGAGCAGATCCTTAGCTACAAACCTCCACAAAGACCAAACCAATGCTATCTTGGATGTTTCGATCTACCTAGATTATTTGTGTTTTACGTATTGGTGGTGATCTCTATCGAGTATCATCAGATCTGCTGATGTGAACAGGTTAATCGTTTTGTCAGTTGAGCTACCTCCAAGGGAAACATTAGGAGTTCATGAAGACGTCATCTTTTCCGAGGCCGCCATTGTCCTCTCCGTAACCCACCGCAGAGAGGCTGTAATTAAACAGTGAGAGGTAATTTCACGGCTTTCTTATCTTCCAAGATAAATATACCTCGCAGGTTATCGTATGTTCTGCGGGCTTCTCTCCACCTCCCCGTCTCCTCCAATTTGTAAACGGCGAGGCCCAGCGGCCATGTGCAACCAATTATCCATCACTGGACTCCGCACAACGTGTGGGGAGATGAGGAGTTTATTGAAAAATTACTCCCAATTAAAAGCGAAGAGCCAATAACTGCGGCCCCGGTTTTTAGCCTCTTAATAACGGCTGTGTTTGTGTTTAATGGAGTTTGCGGTTTATAGCTACCATTTATATGGTGTGCGTGGAAACCCGGCGCAGTAAAGAGCAGATTTATTTACCACACTGTGAAGCTATTCGGACCTCCGGGGTGCATCACACCAACATGGAGCAGCTCACATAGCTTGTTCCTTACACAAAACCAACCAGCATCGGCAAGACCAGCGGCCAACCGCAAAGGGCGCAGCTACTCTTCAGCCTGTTACATCCTGACTCCAAGAGAACAATCTATACAAGATACTCTGAAAGTGAAGTCTCACTGATCCAGCACAGGCAGGGGTGGCCTCATACCGGATTTGTGTTCTTGCCGGTTGTTAGAGAAGTCAAGGGCTTGACGCCTCAATTCCTGCAGCTGCCTGCTGGTCCCCACCCTACATCTTCTCAGAGATGTCCTCTCAGGGTGAGGTCAAGACTCTATACAGCCCGGTCATGTTCCTCCTCACCAAACCTGCTCCTCTATGTCTTCATGGACATTGCTTTGTGCGCTGGTGAGCAGCCATGTTGGAACAGGAAGAGTCCGTCCCCAAAGTGGTCCCACAATGTTAACAGCATGAAAATTGTCCAAAAAGCTTTGGTGCCCTGAAGCATTCCTTTTAGTGGAACTAATGGCCCAACCCCTGAATCCACCCCAACCACACACACACACACACACACACACACACACACACACACACACACACACACACACAGCCTTCCAAAAAGTGTGATGGGTCACTCCAGAGAACGTGTCTCCAGCGCTGCAGAGTCCAGTGGCGGCGTGCGTTACACCACTGCATCCCATGGTTTGCATGATTGCACGTGATGTAAGGTTTGGAAACCCTCCATGAAGCTCTCTATGCACGGTTCTGCAGCTATTTCCTGTGTGTGGTTTATGTATGAGGACGTGGCTGGAGTGATACAGAAGTAACCAACCAATCGGGCAGATGGAGGAAACAGCCTTCTCCACTTGGATAAGCAGGTCTCTCAGTCTGCGGCCTTTCTCTTGAAGACAAGGGAAATGACTTAACCGGCGGAATACCATGCTCCGTTGGAGAATGAGGATACAGCAGGTGAAAGCGGCGCCCAGAAGTCATAAACTATAAAAGGAGGTGGCTTACCTCACAGATGACAATGCAATGAGAAACACACCGCGGGTGTGGTGAAAGATATTGCGACATAAGACTTTGCAACTTGCCATACAGCACCTGCACTCTGTACAGACTGTGCATAACTGCGCATGCGCACCATCTTTAACTTATCCCAGCTGAAAGAATTTGCAACCGCCGGTGTTTATTTCCTTCTGGGGGGGTATTAGTAGCTCACCAAGAGGGGGTTATTAGTTGCCCGCCAGGGAAGGGGAGTTATTAGTCCCCTCAAGGGGGGGGGGGGGGGGTGTAGTTGGTAACTACCTATTCAGCAAGGAGCCCTTGAGCAAGACTCCCTAACACTCAGGGACGGATCGGGGGGGGGGGGGGCGGAGGGGGCAAGCGAGTATCTTGCCCCAAGCGCAGTTTGTTGCATTCTTAAAAGCGGCAAAATGAATGGCAGTTTAGGCTCCAAAACCTGACCTTTAGGCGCCAAAACCTGACCTTGCCCCAGGCGCAACTTGGTCTTGATCCATCCCTGCAAACACTGCAGGGTGGCCTCTTGAGTGCGCTACTAGTGGCTGCAGCTCGTCTTCAGCACTTTGATTCCGGCAGGAGAAAAGGGCAATACAAATGTTAGGATTTTTATTATTTGCCCGCCAAGGGGGGGTTATTATTTTCCTTGGCGGCAGGACACGGTGCCGCTGGTGGTTCTCACCCGTGCAGCATCGGGGTGGAGGCAGCGTATGTGGTGAGCATTGCTCGGCCACATGGTGCTCTTCCTGTGCAGAGCTGCTCCAGCCTCCGCTCTCTGCGCTTTGATGATGGGGCGCTGGTCCCAGGAGCCTGCTTCTCTCCGGTCCGCGTGGTGGCTCTGTCCCACTCGGCGCTGGCTCTGCTTGGCGTGTAGCTTGCGGAGGACGAGGAGGGAGAGGCGGCCCAGTACTCCAAGCCTGCTCGGCAGCTGTGACCGGTGGCAGGGGGGACGGCTGTGGACTCCTACAGCAGCAACTTCCAGCCACATGAAAGAGGCCTCTCCACTGGGAGCCGTCCTGGGTTACGAGCTGCGGTGCTGGGATCGGCGCAGGCAGTGATGATCTGGAGGCAGCGGCGGCAGAGAAGCGGAACTCCATGCTGTGTCTCCATGCCTGCGCACAACAGCTGATCCTCACGCCCAACAGCTGATCCTCACGCCGCCTGCGATCCGTGGCTGATGCGGAGCAGGACCGGTAGTGCCCATGTCCTCCACCTCCTAACCTAGCAAGAGTGGTGCTCAGAGGTGAGTGGAGGAGAGAGAGAGTGCTAAAAAAACGAAAAAGGCCGGAGCCCTGTGGCCGTGGCGTCCGAGTCCGGCACGCTCTACATCACAGTCAGCAGACACAGGGCAGCCAGTGAGGCTACACTCCCTCCTGGAGTTCCCCCCCTCCAGTCACTGCATACCTGTTCACGGTACCTGTGTGTGTGACAGCTGCACATTGTATTGAAACCAGTCACCGCATACCTGTTCACTGCACCTGTATGACAGCATTCAGTGTTTTATACCAGTCTCTGCATACCTTTCACTGCACCTGTGTGACAGCTGCACATTGTATTAGTCAAGTCAGTGCATACCTTTCACTTTATCCCCCCCCCCAATATGGTAATAACAACAGGCAGAGGCAGGCCATCCGGCAGGTCTGTTCGAGGTCGTGCTAACGTGATTTCGTGCGGCACTGGACCAAAGTACAGTGCTCAGAAGAAGGCACGTGCCATCAACTCCCAAGATTGTCAGGACGTAGTTGACTATTTAACACTGTACACCTCATCTTCCGTAGCCACTAGCACTACTACTAGCACCACATTCGTTCCATTTGACACTTTGCAGGAGTTATTTGGTGGGGTATTATGAGATGAAGATGAAGGCGCTAAGCAAGTTAAACCACCTCATATGTCTGAGTTAGGTGTCACTATGGACGTAAGGTGTGAGGATGATGATTAAGTACATGCTGTTGGTGCAGTTTTGGAGGTGTCTGATACAAGTGAAGCTGATTATGACAATGATGATGATACTGCCATGGATATCACGTGGTATCCTACTAGACATCATGAACAGGGGGACAGTTCAGAGAGGGGGAGTAGGAGGAGAGAAGTTGCTGAAAGAAGCAGGGGAGCTCGTCGTCAGAAACAGCTGGTGGCAGTGTCCAGCGGCATGTATCGCCACCTATGGACAGCCAGCCAACATGCCCTTCAACGTCAGCTGCTGACGCCACCATAGTGCCATCACCCCAGGGGGGCACAGCGGTGTGGACATTTTTTGTGTTTCTGCCTCAGATATGAGCAATGCCATCTGTACTCTCTGCCACCAAAAATTGAGCCGTGGAAAGGCCAACACCCACGTAGGGACAACTGCCTTACAAAGGCACATGTTGAAAAAGCACAAACGGCAATGGGAAGACCACCTAAGCAAAAGCAGCACACAAAAGAAAAGCCACCCTCCTTCTCCTCTTCCTCCTTCAGGTGCATTATCTTCAGCAGCTTTCTCCCTTGCACCTTCACAGCCACCCTCCTCCACTCCGCCTCTCACCTTGAGCGGTTCCTGCTCCTCTGCCCACAGCAGCCAAGTGTCCGTGAGGGAAATCTTTGAGCGGAAGAAGACAATCTCTACCAGTCACCCCCTTGCCCGGAGTCTGACAGCTGGCTTGGAGGAACTGACAGCTCGCCAGCTGTTACTATACCAGCTGGTGGACTCTGAGGCCTTCCGGAAATTTGTGGCAATTGAGACACTGCAGTGGAAGATACCAGGCCACAATTATTTCTCAAAAAAAGCGATACCCAAACTGTACCATGAAGTTGAAAGGCAAGTGGTGTCATCTCTGGCACACAACGTTGGGTCAAGGGTCCATCTGACCACGGATGCCTGGTCTGCAAAGCACGGTCAGGGCAGGTACATTACTTACACAGCCCATTGGGTCAACCTGGTGACCGCTGGCAAGCAGGGTGTACGTGGCTGTGCAGCGCACCTAGTTGTGACACCTCCTCCAGGCAGGCCTGCTGCCACCTCTTCTCCTTCTCCTCCTTCTGCTACATCCTCTTCGCTGTCGTCCTCCTCCTCCTCGGCTGCGTTGCAGTGCTACTCTACTGGTGCTGCTATCTCCTCTCCAGCTACACACCCCCACTCCCCAGGGCCTATGCTGCATGCCAGGTACGACGGTGTCATGCCATCTTGGACATGTCTTGCCTCATAGCCGAGAGTCACACTGGAGCAGCTCTCCTGGCTGCTCTTAACAAACAGGTGCATCAGTGGCTGACCCAGCACCAAGTGGAGATCGGCAACGTGGTGTGTGACAACGGCAGCAATCTCATTTCGGCTTTGAGTTTGGGAAAGTTGACACATGTACCCTGCATAGCACATGTTCTGAATCTAGTAATTCAAAGATTTGTGTCTAAGTACCCAGGCTTAAAGGACGTCCTGAAGCAGGCCAGGAAGGTATGTGGGGATTTCAGGCAGTTGTACACTGCCATGGTGCGCTTGGCCGATTTTCAGCGGAGAAAAAACTTGCCGGTGAGGCGCTTGATTTGCGATAGCCCGACTCGCTGGAATTCAACACTCCTGATGTTCGACCGCCTGCTACAACAGGAGAAAGCCGTCAACGACTATTTGAACAGCTACAGTGAAAGGTCATGCTCTGGGGAGCTGAGCATTTTCTTTCCAAAGTACTGGACACTCATGCGTAATGCCTGCAGGCTCATACATCCGTTTGAGGAGGTGACCAACCTGGTGAGTCGCAGTGAAGGCACCATCAGCGACTTGATTCCAGGGGCGGTGGAGTGGGAACAATCATCAGCAGAACCAGATGTTTCCTCAACACCTGCGGCAGCAGAGAGGAGGGGCGAGGAGGAGGAAGAGTCACCTGGGGAAGAGGAATCAGATGATGAGGAAGGTGGGGTTTTTTTGGAGGAGGAGGAGGCGGAAGAACAACTGCAGCAGGCGTCGCAGGGGGCTTGTGCTGCTCACCTTTCCCGTGGTATTGTTCATGGCTGGGGGGAGGAGGAGAACTTACCTGACCTCACTGAGGAAGAGCAAGAGGAGATGGATAGTACGTCGGCATGCGACTTTGTGCAGATGGGGGCTCTCATGCTGTCCAGCCTGTTGAGGGACCCCGGTATAAAAAAACTCAAGGGCAATAACCTGTACTGGGTGGCAACGCTACTAGACCCTCGGTATAAGCACAAAGTGGCGGAGATGTTACCAAATCACCAGAAGGCAGAAAGGATGCAGCACTTCCACTGCAAGCTGTCAAGTATGCTTTACAGTACGTTTAAGGGTGATGTCACAGCACAACGGAATAAAGGTGCCATTGCCAGTAATCTTCCTCCTCCTACCATGTCCACGCAGGCAAGGACAGGACGCTCTAGCGATCTCATGGTGATGTCGGACATGCGGACATTCTTTAGTCCAACGCCTAGCCTTAGGCCTTCCAGATCCACCCTCCACCAACGCCTTAAATGCGGATGTAGACAACAGTGATGAACCCCTGGACCACTGGGTGCGCAGGCTTGACCTGTGGCCAGAGCTGTCACAATTTGCCATCCAACTTCTGGCTTGCCCTGTCTCAAGTGTCCTGTCAGAAAGGACCTTCAGTGCAGCTGGAGGCATTGTCAGTGAGAAGAGGAGTCACCTAGGTCAAAAAAGTGTTCAGTACCTCACCTTTATCAAAATGAATGAGGCATGGATCCCGGAGGGCTACTGGCCGCCCGAAGACTAAGTCAGTACCCACACACAGCATCTCTGCCTGCACGCCGTGTGACTGCCTACCCCAAGAGTAAGTCGATCCCCACACAGCATCTCTGCCTGCAGGCCGTTTGACTGCCTTCTCCGCCACCACCAAAAGGGTCCAGGACTACAGGTGGATTCCTGAATTTTTAAGACCGCAATAATTATTTTTTCTGGTGCGTGTACACGCCTGCCTAATTTTTCTGGCTGCACTGCGGCTACAACAACAACAACACAAAAGGCATGTACATGTGTCAATTTCCCTTCATGATCGTTACCTTGCCGCAGTGAAGGGGCTTGCGTATCACAATGAAGCAATGACCGCCAGCTATATGAGTGTGTCGGGGGGGGGGTGCACACCTGACCCAAGATAATAAGGTCATTGCTTCATTGTGGACAGACCAAATTTGATCAGCTGGACAGTCACTGTTGTTCTATCATTGAGCTACCAAAGCCCGGCGATCATATGGGCTTGAAAACCGCCACGGCCTGCACTCTCGCCATGGTGCGCACCAGTCAAGCAAGGCCGTCACTACACAAACAGCTGTTTGCGGTGCGTTACACAGCGAGTTTGGTCTGTCAGTGTGAAGCAGTACACTAATTACACTCCCTGATTGATGTATACACATGCAAGATATTTTAAAGCACTTTAGGCCTCCAATTTAGCATGCAATGTGATTTCTGCCCTTAAAACGCTGCTTTGTGTCAAATCCAGATTTTTCCCCGGGACTTTTGGCGTCTATCCCACTCATCCACGCAAAAACTCAAATGTTAGACCCCTTGAAACATCTTTTCCATTACTTTTGTGGCCAGCATAAATGTTTGTAGTTTTCAAAGTTCGCCTCCCCATTGAAGTCTATTGCGGTTCGCGAAGCTCGCGCGAACCCGAACTTTTGTGGAAGTTTGCGTTCGAGGTTCGCAAACCTAAAATCGGAGGTTGGAGCCATCTCTAGTAGGATTAGATTGTGATCCCCTCTGAGGGACAGTTAGGTGACAATATACTCTGTACAGTGCTGTGCCATATGTTGACGCTATATAAATACTAAATGATAATAATAATAATGTATATAGAAGACAGACGCGTTCCAGCGTGCGTTACTCAGGACATCCTCCGACCCCCCCCCCATCTCAAGGTAAACATGTACATGTAGCAGGTAAGGGGCAGACTCGTCCTCCCGTCATATTCCTGGCTGCAGTGACAGAGTAAGATTCTCCAGAGGAAATTCTTTCACCACAAATCTCGGGGAATAAAGCGCGTCGGTTATACACCGTTTCTTCCCGCTCCTCTGCGTACGGATAAAACCCGCCTGACACCAGACCTGGCTTTCAGATTTTGTTTGCAGCAGGAATTTTGGTTGCCAATTAATAACCTTTTATTTAGAATGCGAACGATTGTGATATAAACCTACCACCCATCTGCGCGGGGCTGCTTGTCACAGTAGCGAGCGACCACGCCGGGCCTGGATTCTCTCAGGCCGTCGCTTTCCTTCCATGCCTGATGAGATTTGTATATACAGGGAAAGAGTCCTGCGATGGGCAAGGGGCTGCTCAGGATAACTGCCAAAAAATGTAAATATTTATCACAAGGAAAATCGTCAATTTATTGGTCTGCTGTCCCTCCTCGAGATCCGTCAAAATAATCCCCCTTCTCCAGGAAGGAGCGTGGCCTCTGCTGTGTCAGACATCCACATCACATAACATTCTCTTTGTACCCGAGCGTAGCTTGTCACGTGGCCTCTACTGTGTCAGACATCCACATCACATAACATTATCTTTATACCCGAGCGTAGCTTGTCACGTGGCCTCTGCTGTGTCAGATATCTACGTCACATAACATTCTCTGTATACCCGATAGTAGCTTGTCACATGGCCTCTGCTGTGTCAGATATCCACGTCACATAACATTCTCTATGTACCCGAGTGTAGCTTGTCACGTGGCCTCCGTAGTGTGAGATATCTACATGCCACAAAACATTCTCTATGTACCCGAGTGTAGCCTGTCCCATGGTCTCCGCAGTGTGAGATATCTACATGCCACATAACATTCTCTATGTACCTGAGTGTAGCTTGTCACGTGGCCTCCGCAGTGTGAGATATCAACATGCCACATAATATTCTCTATGTACCTGAATGTAGCTTGTCACGTGGCCTCCGCAGTGTGAGATATCTACATGCCACATAATATTCTCTATGTACCTGAGTGTAGCTTGTCACGTGGCCTCCGCAGCGTAAGATATCTACATGCAACATAACATTCTCTATGTACCTGAGTGTAGCTTGTCACGTGGTCTCCGCAGTGTGAGATATCTACGTGCCACATAATATTCTCTATGTACCCGAGTGTAGCTTGTCACGTGGCCTCTGCGGTGTGAAATATCTACATGCCACATAACATTCTCTATGTACCTGAGTGTAGCTTGTCACGTGGCCTCCGTAGTGTGAGATATCAACATGCCACATAACATTCTCTATGTACCTGAGTGTAGCTTGTCACGTGGCCTCCGCAGTGTGAGATATCTACATGCCACATAATATTCTCTATGTACCTGAGTGTAGCTTGTCACGTGGCCTCTACAGTGTGAGATATCTACATGCCACATAATATTCTCTATGTACCCGAGTGTAGCTTGTCACGTGGCCTCTGCGGTGTGAGATATTTACATGCCACATAACATTCTCTATTTACCCGAGTGTAGCTTGTCATGTGGCCTCCGCAGTGTGAGATATCTACATGCCACAAAACATTCTCTATGTACCCGAGTGTAGCCTGTCACGTGGCCTCCGCAGTGTGAGATATTTACATGCCACATAATATTCTCTATGTACCCGAGTGTAGCTTGTCACGTGGCCTCCGCAGTGTGAGATATCTACATGCCACATAACATTCTCTATGTACCCGAGTGTAGCCTGTCACGTGGTCTCCGCAGTGTGAGATATCTACATGCCACATAATATTCTCTATGTACCCGAGTGTAGCTTGTCACGTGGCCTCTGCGGTGTGAGATATCTACATTCCACATAATATCCTCTATGTACCCGAGCGTAGCTTGTCACGTGGCCTCCGCAGTGTGAGATATCTACATGCCACATAATATTCTCTATGTACCCGAGTGTAGCTTGTCACGTGGCCTCCGCAGTGTGAGATATCTACATGCCACATAATATTCTCTATGTACCAGAGCGTAGCTTGTCACTTGGCCTCCACAGTGTGAGATATCTACATGCCACATAACATTCTCTATGTACCTGAGTGTAGCTTGTCACGTGGCCTCCGCAGTGTGAGATATCTACATTCCACATAACATTCTCTATGTACCCGAGTGTAGCCTGTCACGTGGCCTCCGCAGTGTGAAATATCTACATGCCACATAATATTCTCTATGTACCCGAGTGTAGCTTGTCATGTGGCCTCCGCAGTGTGAGATACCTACATGCCACATAATATTCTCTATGTACCCGAGTGTAGCTTGTCACGTGGCCTCCGCAGTGTGAGATATCTACATGCCACATAATATTCTCTATGTACCTGAATGTAGCTTGTCACGTGGCCCACGCAGTGTAAGATATCTACATGCCACATAACATTCTCTATGTACCCGAGTGTAGCTTTTCACGTGGCCTCTGCAGTGTGAGATATCTACATGCCACATAACATTCTCTATGTACCCGAGTGTAGCTTTTCACGTGGCCTCTGCAGTGTGAGATATCTACATGCCACATAACATTCTCTATGTACCAGAGTGTAGGCTTGTCATGTGGCCTCTGCAGTGTGAGATATCTACATGCCACATAACATTCTTTATGTACCTGAGTGTAGCTTGTCACGTGGCCTCCGCAGTGTGAGATATCTACATGCCACAACCATTCTCTATGTACCCGAGTGTAGCCTGTCACGTGGCCTCCGCAGTGTGATATATCTACATGCCACATAATATTCTCTATGTACCCGAGTGTAGCTTGTCACGTGGCCTCTGCGGTGTGAGATATCTACATTCCACATAATATCCTCTATGTACCCGAGCGTAGCTTGTCACGTGGCCTCCACAGTGTGAGATATCTACATGCCACATAATATTCTCTATGTACCCGAGTGTAGCTTGTCACGTGGCCTCCGCAGTGTGAGATATCTACATGCCACATAACATTCTCTATGTACCCGAGTGTAGCCTGTCACGTGGCCTCCGCAGTGTGAAATATCTACATGCCACATAATATTCTCTATGTACCCGAGTGTAGCTTGTCATGTGGCCTCTGCAGTGTGAGTTACCTACATGCCACACAATATTCTCTATGTACCCGAGTGTAGCTTGTCACGTGGCCTCCGCAGTGTGAGATATCTACATGCCACACAATATTCTCTATGTACCTGAATGTAGCTTGTCACGTGGCCCACGCAGTGTAAGATATCTACATGCCACATAACATTCTCTATGTACCCGAGTGTAGCTTTTCACGTGGCCTCTGCAGTGTGAGATATCTACATGCCACATAACATTCTCTATGTACCCGTGTAGCTTTTCACGTGGCCTCTGCAGTGTGAGATATCTACATGCCACATAATATTCTCTATGTACCCGAGTGTAGGCTTGTCATGTGGCCTCCGCAGTGTGAGATATCTACATGCCACATAATATTCTCTATGTACCCGAGTGTAGCTTGTCACGTGGCCTCTGCGGTGTGAGATATCTACATTCCACATAATATCCTCTATGTACCCGAGCGTAGCTTGTCACGTGGCCTCCGCAGTGTGAGATATCTACATGCCACATAATATTCTCTATGTACCCGAGTGTAGCTTGTCACGTGGCCTCCGCAGTGTGAGATATCTACATGCCACATAATATTCTCTATGTACCAGAGCGTAGCTTGTCACGTGGCCTCCACAGTGTGAGATATCTACATGCCACATAACATTCTCTATGTACCTGAGTGTAGCTTGTCACGTGGCCTCCGCAGTGTGATATATCTACATGCCACATAACATTCTTTATGTACCTGAGTGTAGCTTGTCACGTGGTCTCCGAAGTGTGAGATATCTACACATCACATAACATTCTCTATGTACCTGAGTGTAGCTTGTTACGTGGCCTCCGCAGTGTGAGATATCTACATGCCACATAACATTCTCTATGTACCCGAGTGTAGCCTGTCACGTGGCCTCCGCAGTGTGAAATAGCTACATGCCACATAATATTCTCTATGTACCCGAGTGTAGCTTGTCATGTGGCCTCCGCAGTGTGAGATACCTACATGCCACATAATATTCTCTATGTACCCGAGTGTAGCTTGTCACGTGGCCTCCGCAGTGTGAGATATCTACATGCCACATAATATTCTCTATGTACCTGAATGTAGCTTGTCACGTGGCCCACGCAGTGTAAGATATCTACATGCCACATAACATTCTCTATGTACCCGAGTGTAGCTTTTCACGTGGCCTCTGCAGTGTGAGATATCTACATGCCACATAACATTCTCTATGTACCCGAGTGTAGCTTTTCACGTGGCCTCTGCAGTGTGAGATATCTACATGCCACATAACATTCTCTATGTACCAGAGTGTAGGCTTGTCATGTGGCCTCCGCAGTGTGAGATATCTACATGCCACATAACATTCTTTATGTACCTGAGTGTAGCTTGTCACGTGGCCTCCGCAGTGTGAGATATCTACATGCCACATACCATTCTCTATGTACCCGAGTGTAGCCTGTCACGTGGCCTCCGCAGTGTGATATATCTACATGCCACATAATATTCTCTATGTACCCGAGTGTAGCTTGTCACGTGGCCTCTGCGGTGTGAGATATCTACATTCCACATAATATCCTCTATGTACCCGAGCGTAGCTTGTCACGTGGCCTCCGCAGTGTGAGATATCTACATGCCACATAATATTCTCTATGTACCCGAGTGTAGCTTGTCATGTGGCCTCTGCAGTGTGAGTTACCTACATGCCACACAATATTCTCTATGTACCCGAGTGTAGCTTGTCACGTGGCCTCCGCAGTGTGAGATATCTACATGCCACACAATATTCTCTATGTACCTGAATGTAGCTTGTCACGTGGCCCACGCAGTGTAAGATATCTACATGCCACATAACATTCTCTATGTACCCGAGTGTAGCTTTTCACGTGGCCTCTGCAGTGTGAGATATCTACATGCCACATAACATTCTCTATGTACCCGTGTAGCTTTTCACGTGGCCTCTGCAGTGTGAGATATCTACATGCCACATAATATTCTCTATGTACCCGAGTGTAGGCTTGTCATGTGGCCTCCGCAGTGTGAGATATCTACATGCCACATAATATTCTCTATGTACCCGAGTGTAGCTTGTCACGTGGCCTCTGCGGTGTGAGATATCTACATGCCACATAACATTCTCTATGTACCCGAGTATAGCCTGTCACGTGGCCTCCGCAGTGTGAGATATCTACGTGCCACATAATATTCTCTATGTACCCGAGTGTAGCCTGTCACGTAGTCTCCGCAGTGTGAGATATCTACATGCCACATAACATTCTTTATGTACCTGAGTGTAGCTTGTCACGTGGCCTCCGCAGTGTGAGATATCTACATGCCACATAATATTCTCTATGTACCCGAGTGTAGCCTGTCACGTAGTCTCCGCAGTGTGAGATATCTACATGCCACATAACATTCTTTATGTACCTGAGTGTAGCTTGTCACGTGGCCTCCGCAGTGTGAGATATCTACATGCCACATAATATTCTCTATGTACCCGAGTGTAGCCTGTCACGTAGTCTCCGCAGTGTGAGATATCTTCATGCCACATAACATTCTTTATGTACCTGAGTGTAGCTTGTCACGCGGCCTCCGCAGTGTGAGATATCTACATGCCACATAACATTCTCTATGTACCCGAGTGTAGCCTGTCACGTAGTCTCCGCAGTGTGAGATATCTACATGCCACATAACATTCTTTATGTACCTGAGTGTAGCTTGTCACGTGGTCTCCGCAGTGTGAGATATCTACATGCCACATAACATTCTCTATGTACCCGAGTGTAGCTTGTCACATGGCCTCTGCGGTGTGAGATATCTACATGCCACATAACATTCTGTATGTACCCGAGTGTGACTTGCCACATGGCCGCTGTGGTGTCAGATATCCACTGGATGGACTGCATAGCTCTATGCAATACCAAAAAGTGTAAGTGTTAAATTCTAATGCCATGTACGGGGACCCGGGCCGGAGGCTGAGAGCAGAGCTGCGGCGTGGGACTTGTCAGCTGCAAGGGGCTGGATGAAGCTCCGGGTAAGTCGAGGGGGGGGGGGGGGGGTTGCCTGATGACTCCTTTAATTAATTCTGGCAAATGGTGCAAAATGGAATAACAATTTCTCCAGAAATTCTCAAAAAGAGATATTAACTGTCAGGAACCGGTCCCACGGCACGCCTGCAGAGAAAAGACCTGATGGTTTCAACCAAATCGAGAGGAGGAGTCTTATTTAGGGGAAAACAACCCCCAATCACACTCTACAAGACTCAGCCACAACTACCAGTGGTCCACGACGATACTGCCAGACCCCATACACACACAGATTCCTGTAGCAAGGGAGATCTGTCTATGGTAATTACCACAATTTCATGCACTGCTGTCACACTGCACGCACTCAAGCTGGACGGGAACGCGCCACACACACACACACACACACACACACACACACACACACACACACACACACACACACACACACAGTACAACCAGTACACACACACACACACACACACACAGAGAGTACAACCAGTACACACACACACACACACACACACACACACACAGAGTACAACCAGTATACACACACACTCACATACATACACACACACACACACACACACAGAGAGTACAACCAGTACACACACACACACAGAGTACAACCAGTACACACACACACAGAGAGTACAACCAGTACACACACACACACACACACACACACACACACACACACACACACACAGTACAACCAGTACACACACACACACACAGTACAACCAGTACACACACACACACACACACAGAGTACAACCAGTATACACACACACACATACACACACAGAGTACAACCAGTACACACACACACACACACACACACACACACAGTACAACCAGTACACACATACACACACACACACACACACACACAGAGAGAGTACAACCAGTACACACACACACACACACACACACACACACACACACACACACACACACACACACAGTACAACCAGTACACACACACACAGAGTACAACCAGTACACACACACACACACACACACACACACACACACACACAGAGTACACCCAGTACACACACACACATACACACACACACACAGAGAGTACAACCAGTACACACACACACACACACACACACACACACACACACACACACAGTACAACCAGTACACACACACACACACAGAGAGTACAACCAGTACACACACAGTACAACCAGCACACACACACACACAGTACAACCAGTACACACACACACACACACACACACACACACACAGAGAGAGTACAACTAGTACACACACACACACAGTACAACCAGTACACACACACACACACACACACAGAGAGAGTACAACCAGTACACACACACACACACAATGCAATCTCATGCGGTAGCAATGAACAATCTGGGCATACAATCTGGCGCTGATCTGTAACACAATACACTGCAGTCTCTCTCCAGGAGATGTCAGTTCCTAGTACACAGAGGACTAACTTATTCAATAAGGATTTAATATTCCAAAAAGTGGAACAATGCAGAAAGAATATATATTAAAATAATATTTACAAAAACAAAAGAAAAAATGACCTAAAACCATTTATAGCATGAACCGTAGCTTTAGGCTAGGAAAACAATTTCCTGCGGAAACACTTTTACTTTCTATCTTGTATGAAACGGAATGATCACAAGTTAGTTTCTTATTCCCTCAATACACAGCAGACAGCCACTGTCCATTCATCCCATGACAATGTCTAGGTGTTTGCATTTGACTATAGCTTAACTTCAATTATCTGTCTGGCTTTCCTCATCTCCAGAGGGCTAATGAATGGAGTGGCTGGCTAGGTGATATTCAAATGTCACTGCAGCACTCTTCAAAGGAAATGAAATGCAAATGTATGCAGTTTACATAAGATGGTATTTCACTCACACAGCAGACAGAATGCGTGGACAAGATGGATTCCACATAAGATCTGCTAGCTAAGATGGCTGCCATGTCTTGTATATGTCACATTAACCCCTCCCATCTACATGGAGGAGCACATGTGAAGAGAACAGCCCTCCATATATATAATTTAGCAGTGGAGTGGAGTGACGATACCATTTATTGGCTAATTTAAAAGAAAAAAAGAAAGCTTTCTGTAACTAAGCCTTCTTCAGACTCAGCAGTGTGATACAGGCTCATTAGCCAAGGTGCTCATATATATTGAGTCATGTATGGGCAGATCAAACAAGAGACAGATCTCTCTCTTATCCAATCTGCTATCAGCATGAAATCTCTCATGAATCAGCCTTGTGCCCCCCCCCCCCCCCCATCCTCCAGTGTCCCTGCATCACACATGTGCCACGTGCTATTTGAGGCCACGTGGGGTGCACATGGGGAAAGAGGAACAGCTGGACACTCATGGCAGCTGGATCAGGTAAGATTTGAATGCATGGGCACCGGGTGGGGGGAATTAACATTTGGGGGAACAGCAGTTCGGGGTTCAGTTGCATTTGCAGTTACTGCCACATACCCAGTTGACCACATCAGCCCGGCGTGCTAAATCGCTGCATTCAACCAATTTCAGCCTAATGCGACGTGTAGTAGGGGTGTCTTGGCAGTTGGCACCCTGTAGGAAAAGGCACAGGAAACAAAACGGGAGCCCAGTAGTGCAATACGGCAAAAATAGGTGTGGCAAGTAGATAAATAGTGTAGCTTGTCACGTGGCCTCTGCGGTGTGAGATATCTACATGCCACATAACATTCTCTATGTACCCGAGTATAGCCTGTCACGTGGCCTCCGCAGTGTGAGATATCTACGTGCCACATAATATTCTCTATGTACCCGAGTGTAGCCTGTCACGTAGTCTCCGCAGTGTGAGATATCTACATGCCACATAACATTCTCTATGTACCTGAGTGTAGCTTGTCACGTGGCCTCCGCAGTGTGAGATATCTACATGCCACATAATATTCTCTATGTACCCGAGTGTAGCCTGTCACGTAGTCTCCGCAGTGTGAGATATCTACATGCCACATAACATTCTTTATGTACCTGAGTGTAGCTTGTCACGTGGCCTCCGCAGTGTGAGATATCTACATGCCACATAATATTCTCTATGTACCCGAGTGTAGCCTGTCACGTAGTCTCCGCAGTGTGAGATATCTTCATGCCACATAACATTCTTTATGTACCTGAGTGTAGCTTGTCACGCGGCCTCCGCAGTGTGAGATATCTACATGCCACATAACATTCTCTATGTACCCGAGTGTAGCCTGTCACGTAGTCTCCGCAGTGTGAGATATCTACATGCCACATAACATTCTTTATGTACCTGAGTGTAGCTTGTCACGTGGTCTCCGCAGTGTGAGATATCTACATGCCACATAACATTCTCTATGTACCCGAGTGTAGCTTGTCACATGGCCTCTGCGGTGTGAGATATCTACATGCCACATAACATTCTGTATGTACCCGAGTGTGACTTGCCACATGGCCGCTGTGGTGTCAGATATCCACTGGATGGACTGCATAGCTCTATGCAATACCAAAAAGTGTAAGTGTTAAATTCTAATGCCATGTACGGGGACCCGGGCCGGAGGCTGAGAGCAGAGCTGCGGCGTGGGACTTGTCAGCTGCAAGGGGCTGGATGAAGCTCCGGGTAAGTCGAGGGGGGGGGGGGGGGTTGCCTGATGACTCCTTTAATTAATTCTGGCAAATGGTGCAAAATGGAATAACAATTTCTCCAGAAATTCTCAAAAAGAGATATTAACTGTCAGGAACCGGTCCCACGGCACGCCTGCAGAGAAAAGACCTGATGGTTTCAACCAAATCGAGAGGAGGAGTCTTATTTAGGGGAAAACAACCCCCAATCACACTCTACAAGACTCAGCCACAACTACCAGTGGTCCACGACGATACTGCCAGACCCCATACACACACAGATTCCTGTAGCAAGGGAGATCTGTCTATGGTAATTACCACAATTTCATGCACTGCTGTCACACTGCACGCACTCAAGCTGGACGGGAACGCGCCACACACACACACACACACACACACACACACACACACACACACACACACACACACACACACACACACACACACACACACACACACACACAGTACAACCAGTACACACACACACACACACACAGAGAGTACAACCAGTACACACACACACACACACACACACACACACACACACACACACAGAGTACAACCAGTATACACACACACTCACATACATACACACACACACACACACACACAGAGAGTACAACCAGTACACACACACACACAGAGTACAACCAGTACACACACACACACAGAGAGTACAACCAGTACACACACACACACACACACACACACAGTACAACCAGTACACACACACACACACAGTACAACCAGTACACACACACACACACACACAGAGTACAACCAGTATACACACACACACATACACACACAGAGTACAACCAGTACACACACACACACACACACACACACACACACACACACACACACACACAGTACAACCAGTACACACATACACACACACACACACACAGAGAGAGTACAACCAGTACACACACACACACACACACACACACACAGTACAACCAGTACACACACACACAGAGTACAACCAGTACACACACACACACACACACACACACAGAGTACACCCAGTACACACACACACATACACACACACACACAGAGAGTACAACCAGTACACACACACACACACACACACACACACACACAGTACAACCAGTACACACACACACACACAGAGAGTACAACCAGTACACACACAGTACAACCAGCACACACACACACACAGTACAACCAGTACACACACACACACACACACACACACACACACACAGAGAGAGTACAACTAGTACACACACACACACAGTACAACCAGTACACACACACACACACACACACAGAGAGAGTACAACCAGTACACACACACACACACAATGCAATCTCATGCGGTAGCAATGAACAATCTGGGCATACAATCTGGCGCTGATCTGTAACACAATACACTGCAGTCTCTCTCCAGGAGATGTCAGTTCCTAGTACACAGAGGACTAACTTATTCAATAAGGATTTAATATTCCAAAAAGTGGAACAATGCAGAAAGAATATATATTAAAATAATATTTACAAAAACAAAAGAAAAAATGACCTAAAACCATTTATAGCATGAACCGTAGCTTTAGGCTAGGAAAACAATTTCCTGCGGAAACACTTTTACTTTCTATCTTGTATGAAACGGAATGATCACAAGTTAGTTTCTTATTCCCTCAATACACAGCAGACAGCCACTGTCCATTCATCCCATGACAATGTCTAGGTGTTTGCATTTGACTATAGCTTAACTTCAATTATCTGTCTGGCTTTCCTCATCTCCAGAGGGCTAATGAATGGAGTGGCTGGCTAGGTGATATTCAAATGTCACTGCAGCACTCTTCAAAGGAAATGAAATGCAAATGTATGCAGTTTACATAAGATGGTATTTCACTCACACAGCAGACAGAATGCGTGGACAAGATGGATTCCACATAAGATCTGCTAGCTAAGATGGCTGCCATGTCTTGTATATGTCACATTAACCCCTCCCATCTACATGGAGGAGCACATGTGAAGAGAACAGCCCTCCATATATATAATTTAGCAGTGGAGTGGAGTGACGATACCATTTATTGGCTAATTTAAAAGAAAAAAAGAAAGCTTTCTGTAACTAAGCCTTCTTCAGACTCAGCAGTGTGATACAGGCTCATTAGCCAAGGTGCTCATATATATTGAGTCATGTATGGGCAGATCAAACAAGAGACAGATCTCTCTCTTATCCAATCTGCTATCAGCATGAAATCTCTCATGAATCAGCCTTGTGCCCCCCCCCCCCCATCCTCCAGTGTCCCTGCATCACACATGTGCCACGTGCTATTTGAGGCCACGTGGGGTGCACATGGGGAAAGAGGAACAGCTGGACACTCATGGCAGCTGGATCAGGTAAGATTTGAATGCATGGGCACCGGGTGGGGGGAATTAACATTTGGGGGAACAGCAGTTCGGGGTTCAGTTGCATTTGCAGTTACTGCCACATACCCAGTTGACCACATCAGCCCGGCGTGCTAAATCGCTGCATTCAACCAATTTCAGCCTAATGCGACGTGTAGTAGGGGTGTCTTGGCAGTTGGCACCCTGTAGGAAAAGGCACAGGAAACAAAACGGGAGCCCAGTAGTGCAATACGGCAAAAATAGGTGTGGCAAGTAGATAAATAGGATGCTACTCACAAAGGAGGGTTGCACGGGGCAACCGACCACAGAAAGCAGGTGGAGACCATAAACCCGACTCCACTTGAGGTGGTCCTAGCCAGGACCTGGATGTGGTCGCTCTCTTGTAGAAAAACGGTGACAGATGTCCACCGTGGTGGAAACCACTGGTGTTCTGTCACCACCCCTTCAACAGAAAGTGTAAGGGGGTATACTAAGCACAATAGGGAGAAGAGGTGCCCTGGTTGAATAAAAGCATCTAAAAACAGCTTGAAATGAAAGGAAAACGAGGTGTCTTATCTTAATGACGAAATCTTTGTAATTTTACAATAGATTTCGTCATTGAGGTAAGACACCTCGTTTTCCTTTCATTTTAAGCTGTTTTTAGACGCTTTTATTCAACCAGGGCGCCTCTTCTCCCTATTGTAATTTCAGCCCAAGATCGGTCGAATTTTTCGATCGGGCATGCTTCTTGCCGCACTGATTTCCATCCAGTTTGATAGACCGGGCTGCAAAATCAATAGATGGATGGCCAAATTTACTCTCTGTCTTTTAAGTTAGCCAATAAATACGATCATCCAGGTTCTTGTGTATAAAGCTTATATATGGAATGCTTGATGATGACTCAAGTATTCAGAATCTGGGTCTATAGTGAACGCATAAAAAACAGAGGAAATGTCCCCCCTGTTCCAGCCAGAAATCCATCCCCAGCCGTTTGGGTTCTCTAACGTTATATACAGATGCTAGACCGTCATCATTAGCAAACCAATGACCCCCGACAACAACGCAACAAATGAATGGCGTCTCACCGCAACATGTCCAAAAGTCATATCTCTCTCTAATTCAATCTGATCGGAGAGAGGCACAGTCATCGCACAATCACAGTCCACTAATCAGATGGTTACCGAGGATCCAGAAGTATATGGCACACACACGGTTTCTGAATGAAGAGACTGTTTATGTGTTTTCAGCCGACTAACACCAATTATCGTCCGAACTGACCCACCGGGATGGATGGGTCTACATGGACGATAATTGTTGCCTATCAGCGTCTTTCCATGTCGCCATGCCTCGTTGTTTATGATGACAACAGTCTATCGCATGTACAGAGCTTAGAAGGGATGTTTGCTCTTAGCCACAGGGCCAGTTAGATATTAACCTCAGTGGGGCCATATTTAAAGGGATATGGTCTCAAAACTCACAGATAGCCAGAGGCTAACACAACACCCCAAAATAAGCAAGATTGTTGGTGCCACATAACAAATAGGCACATGGGTTAAGCCCCCCTGCCGGTGTCAAGGCCAATCTACTAGAGGGGTCCCTACTCTAATGGTGAAGGCATCCTAATCCTACACACACAATGGGGGGGGGGGGGAGACGACCCCCAGCAGATCCCCCCTGTTCCGCTGCATACACCAAACAACACACAGCAAAACATTGGTGGTCCCTCAATCAGGCCGATCCTCCACCACCCCACCGCTGCTCGCCGGGACCACCTTCTTTTTTGCAGCCACTCTTCCATCCGGGTATGAGCGTAACTGCACTGCGCAGGTGCAAGTAATTTAAAGCCATTTGTGCATGAGAGAGTGGCTCCATACTACTGCGGGGGCGGGGCCATACCTGCGCAGTGCAGCGACGCTTATACAGGAATGGGTGTGCAGCTGTGAGAACATATTGGGCATGCACTGGTTCAGGATGTTCAGAGGAATATAAAATCATTTCAGGCTGTGTCCTGTTCTGAGTATTCACAGCATTAACCAAAAATATATACATTTTCCGTAACAGTTTCATTCCTGGTGTTGTCCCTGTATAGACAGTTAGACACATGGTGGCAAGCAATCTGATTGTACGTGTGTGAGCACCGGTTGTCTCAGCTGGTTGGTCCACAGAGTGTGGTTCCAAACGCTGGAAAATCTATGTGCTGGGTGAGCAGTGGATGACCCATCCATGAGCCTCTACCACCATATAGAACCTGCACAATGCTAAAGAAAGGGCTGCACTATGCTGATACCACAAGATTCTGGGTCATCAGCTGCCTAAAGCACAATATTTTCTGCAGCGTTCGATTATTTTATTGCTCTGCGGGAAAACAAGGCCTTGTAAGACTTGATTGCCAGCCAGCTCCTGTCATCCACATAGAAGGCAGCATGGAGGGGCTCAGAGAAGGTGGCAGTGAAGGAGTGGAGATGTCGGATGGGGTCTCCCAGCTCATAGACGGACAATTGTCCAGCTTCATAATCCAGGCAGACCCTTATCACATGACTAGAGAGTCTCAGAGGTAGATAGAGGTATCTTCCATCATGCAGTACAAAGATATGACCATAATGACCCCACAGACACCAAGACTTGTCATTCATGCCGAGGAAAGATCGATCTCCGTCTCTATAGACAGTGGCGTAACACACCCCGACCTTCCATTCCCCCCAGAAGTGGGCCTCTACATCCCAGAGGTGCTTTCCCGAGGAGAAATACTGACTGCTTAATACCTGATTGGCCTGGAACCTCTGAGGGTTCTGAGGGCAATCGGCACACGCGCGTGTTCTACTCATTAAAGCAAGGCGATAAATAGAGATTATCAGCAGCTGTGTCCGCATCTAGCGAAATGTCCATTATGTCCTCTGTGCGACTTCCCGTTACAACATTCACGATTTCTGCTAATCCCATATGTATCACCTGAGTGATCAGCCCCTCGTTCCAATCACTAGCTGCCGGTGTATAACATGTGACGTCATGCACCCCCCACGTGGCTGCCGGTGGATAGCACGGGACGTCACGCATGCCCCACGTGGCTGCCAGTGTATAGTATGTGACGTCACCTCCCCCCACGTGGCTGCCGGTGGATAGCATGTGACGTCACGCAGCCCCCCCACCTGGCTGCCAGTGTATAGCATGTGACGTCACGCATGCCCCACGTGGCTGCCAGTGTATAGTATGTGACGTCACCTCCCCCCACGTGGCTGCCGGTGGATAGCACGTGACGTCACGCAGCCTCCCCACCTGGCTGCCCCGGTGTATAGCATGTGACGTCACGCATCCCCCACGTGGCTGCCGGTGTATAGCATGACATCACGCACCCCCCACGTGGCACGTATAGCATGTGACGTCATGCACCCCCCCCCCCCACGTCGCTGCCGGTGTATAGCATGTCAAATACTCCATATGATAAGCACCATCAGGATAATTACTTTATTGTTAATTAAAAGAATAAAAGTCCATGTGGGTATGTACATAAAGATAACGCACAGGCGTTTCGGGCCATATTAGGTCCTTTCTCAAATCATGACCTGCCCACAATGATATCCAGTCCATATCCAGATTCATTTAAAGCCCCAAAGTGGACCACATAGGGAACTGCAGGATATACATATATGCATATTCATATCATCCCCCCATCCAATCAAAATACACACAATAGTCAGATCTCATAAACATCACAATTCTCCCACATACAATATATTCAAGCTCTAACATACATAGTATATATATTATATAATGAACAAGGACACTCACCCTTATGCCACGCACATAAAATTACATGCGAAAAGGACAGAAATAGAACCGGATCATAGTGTCCAATGGTACTACAGCCTACAACGTCCGCTATAGGACTTCAACCAATTAGCAGGGGATAAGCAGTAAACTCACTCACCGCATTGGCCAGATCGTCAAAAAGACAAAGTTAGTAATGGGAAGGCAGACTGTGGAACAGCCCTCCAATCAGGCAGGAGTACGTCATAGCTCACAGCCTGTGGGGGGGCGTATCCAAATCCCGCTGGCCACTCACAAAGCTGGCACCTATGCGGCCAACCAGAAAGAGGCCGACGGCGTCCGCCGCTAGAACTGCATGGGCGCATCAAAGTAGAGCGCTAACCATTCCCAACGTGGCCTCCCACAACCAATAGGAGAGGCGGCCAATCAGGAGAAAGCCGACGGCGTCCGCCGCTAGAACTGAATGGGCGTATCAGAGTGGGGCGCTAACTATTCCCGACGTGGCCTCCCACAACCACCAGGAGAGGCGGCCAATCAGAAGGAAGCCGACGGCGTCCGCCGCAAAAACTGAATGGGCGCATCAAAGTAGAGCGCTAACCATTCTCGACGTGGTCTCCCACAACCAATAGGAGAGGCGTCATGCCCAAAATGGGCGTATCATAGCGTCAGCTACCAGGAGGCCGCCGCCTGCCACCAATGAGAGCAGAGCCGACACCGTCCACCTCTGAAATAAGACTACCTTCTAACAAATCATAGATACGCCCAGAATAGGCTCTTTCCACAGTCTCATATCAGGCAAAAAGTGTAGGGAAAGTGACTCCCTATTTAAATTAGCCATGCGGTGAGCAAGCACACTGCAGCGTCCCCCACCATAACAAATAACAATCTTTAATATGAATAGTACACATTATATAGGGATAGATCCGGAAAGGAGGCGGAAACATGTGACATATAGCATGTGACATCATGCAAACCCTCCCCCCCCCCCCCCACATAGCTGCCAGTGGATAGCACGTGACGTCACTTCCCCCTACGTGGCTGCCGGTGGATAACATGTGACATCACGCACCCCCCACGTGGCTGCCAGTGTATACCATGTGATGTCACCCCCCCCCCACACACACACGTAGCTGCCGGTTTATAGCACGTGACGTCACCTTCCCCCATGTGGCTGCTGGTGGATAGCATGTGACGTCACGCAGCCCCCCCCCCCCCCCACCTGGCTGCCAGTGTATAGCATGTGACGTCACGCATGCCCCAGGTGGCTGCCAGTGTATAGCATGACATCACGCGACCCCACGTGGCTGCCGGTGTATAGCACGTGATGTCACACGCCCCCACGTGGCTGCCGGTGTATAGCATGTGACGTCACACACACCCCCACGTGGCTGCTGATGTATAGCACGTGACATCACGCACCACCCACGTGGCTTCCGGTGTATAGCATGTGACATCACCCCCCTACGTGGCTGCCAGTGTATAGCATGTGACGTCACACATGCCCCAGGTGGCTGCCAGTGTATAGCATGACATCACGCACCCCCCACGTGGCTGCCGGTGTATAGCATGTTGACGTCACCCCTTCCCCCCCACGTGGGTGCCAGTGTATAGCATGTGACATCACCCTCCCCGACACACACGTACGTGGCTGCCGGTGTATAGCATGTGACATCATGCACCCCCACGTGGCTGCCGGCGTAGAGTATGTGACGTCACCTCCCCCACGTAGCTGCTGGTGTATAGCATGTGACATCACGCACGCCCCACGTGGCTGCCGGTGTATAGCATGACATCATGCAACCCCCACGTGGCTGCCTGTTTATAACGTGACGTCACCCCTCCCCCCCACGTGGGTGCCGGTGTAAAACATATGACGTCACGCAACCCCCAACGTGGCTGCCGGTGTACAGCATGTGACATCATGCACCCCGCACGTGGCTGTCGGTGTATAGCAAGTGACGTCACGCGACCCCACGTGGCTGCCGGTGTATAGCACGTGATGTCACACGCCCCCACGTGGCTGCCGGTGTATAGCATGTGACGTCACCCCCCCCCACGTGGCTGCTGATGTATAGCACGTGACATCACGCACCACCCACGTAGCTTCCGGTGTATAGCATGTGACATCACCCCCCTACATGGCTGCCAGTGTATAGCATGTGACGTCACGCCCCCCCCCCCCCCCCCCATGGCTGCCGGTGTATAGCATGTGACATCACGCAACCCCCCCAACGTGGCTGCCGGTGTATAGCACGTGACGTCACACCCCCCACGTGGCTGCCGGTGTATAGCATGTGACGTCACGCACGCCCCAGGTGGCTGCCGGTGTATAGCAATTGACGTCGCGCAGTCCCCCCACCTGGCTGCCGGTGTATAGCATGTGACTTCATGCACGCCCCACGTGGCTGCTGGTGTATAGCATGTGACGTCACCCCCCCCCACACACGTGGCTGTCAGTGTATAGCATGTGACTTCATGCACGCCCCACGTGGCTGCTGGTGTATAGCATGTGACGTCACCCCCCCACACACGTGGCTGCCAGTGTATAGCATGTGACTTCATGCACGCCCCACGTGGCTGCTGGTGTATAGCATGTGACGTCACCCCCCCCACACACGTGGCTGCCAGTGTATAGCATGTGACTTCATGCACGCCCCACGTGGCTGCTGGTGTATAGCATGTGACGTCACCCCCCCACACACGTGGCTGCCAGTGTATAGCATGTGACTTCATGCACGCCCCACGTGGCTGCTGGTGTATAGCATGTGACGTCACCCCCCCACACACGTGGCTGCCAGTGTATAGCATGTGACTTCATGCACGCCCCACGTGGCTGCTGGTGTATAGCATGTGACGTCACCCCCCCCACACACGTGGCTGCCAGTGTATAGCATGTGACTTCATGCACGCCCCACGTGGCTGCTGGTGTATAGCATGTGACGTCACCCCCCCACACACGTGGCTGCCAGTGTATAGCATGTGACTTCATGCACGCCCCACGTGGCTGCTGGTGTATAGCATGTGACGTCACCCCCCCCACACACGTGGCTGCCAGTGTATAGCATGTGACTTCATGCACGCCCCACGTGGCTGCTGGTGTACAGCATGTGACGTCACCCCCCACACACGTGGCTGCCAGTGTATAGCATGTGACTTCATGCACGCCCCACGTGGCTGCTGGTGTATAGCATGTGACGTCACCCCCCCACACACGTGGCTGCCAGTGTATAGCATGTGACTTCATGCACGCCCCACGTGGCTGCTGGTGTATAGCATGTGACGTCACCCCCCCACACACGTGGCTGCCAGTGTATAGCATGTGACTTCATGCATGCCCCAGGTGGCTGCTGGTGTACAGCATGTGACGTCACCCCCCACACACGTGGCTGCCAGTGTATAGCATGTGACTTCATGCACGCCCCACGTGGCTGCTGGTGTATAGCATGTGATGTCATGCAGCCCCCCACACACGTGGCTGCCAGTGTATAGCATGTGACTTCATGCACGCCCCAGGTGGCTGCTGGTGTATACCGCCACCATGTCAGCCCGAGATTTCCTAGCAAGTGCAATGATCAATACATTAGACCGATTTCGGCCCACTTGTTACGACACATATTTTCATCCGATTTGGATGGTCATTGGTCAATCAGTCAAAAACAATAAATAAATCGCCAGATGTATGGCCACCTTTAGCCATCAATAAAAGCAGGCCGTTCTTCAATCCGGATAATACCATTTGTTATTAGCTTAAAAGAAAAAGAGCAAGCTTTCGGCTGGGCAGCCTTCTTGAGACTCACGCATACAGGAGTCTGAAGAAGGCTTATTAGCCGAAAGCTTGCTCTTTCGGCTAATAAGCCAAAAAATGGTATCATCCCGATTCAAAGCTTCCTTCCGTCACATTAAAGTGGATCTCTGGGAAGAAACTAAAGTCCTTCAGCATAAAACCTTTCCATATGTAGTGTGAGCGATACGTACGTTGGTCTTGGCAGTCAGCTCACCTCCTTGGCTTCTGACTACCTGATCTGCAGGGTAATCTTGATCTTGTGAGTCTCACAGCTCCCATTGCACAGACTTGTGATCAGGCTGGAGGAGGGGAAGGGGTGTCACCGTGCACATGAAGGAGGAGTGAAACGTCACCACTCCTCTTCATCCTTCTAATGTTGAAGGACTTTACCTGCTTCTGGTTCCAGGAAGTAGATTCTACATCCTTATGTAGGTTTTAGGATGTAGAATCTACGTCCTGCCTTAAAAGTCACCTCCCGCCGCACATGCATGTGCGTATGCGCTCGCACCCCATTGTGCAGGTGATCGTGCGCGCTCCCGCACATGCACAGTCCTGGGAATATTGCTGCTAGCAAATAGCCACAATTATTCATTAAGGCAGGGAACACACTACATGCGTATTTGCGCGTTTTGCCGCGAACAGCAAAACACGCACGATTTTAAAGGCTATTGAAATGAATAGCCTAGCGCAGCAAACGCTGCGCCGCATGCTCTTGTGTTCGCGTTTTTTCCCGCGTTTTCTAACCGCAGTTTTCTGCTTTTTCCCGCACGTTGCATGGCAGTACATGCCATGCAAACGCATAAACGCACGCGAAAAAATGCACGCGTTAGACGCAAATGCAAAACCCGACGGAAACCTGTGAACGCAGGGAAAAACGGCCCTGCAAGTGTGTTCCCTGCAAAAAAAGTTTTAATAGTTAAAAAAAAAATTAAAGTGACATGGTCCCAATAAAATATATATTTTTTTAATCCCAGTTAATGTTTAACACCAGTCTAGCCTATTAACCCATTAATAACTCCTGAAATACCCATACCTGTTTATAAACTTTTAATGACTGCCATCTAAAGTGATCGAATGCGAGGGAGGAGCAGCAGATAGTTGTTGAGATGGAGGGGAAGCAGAGAGAGAGAGAGGAGGAGCAGAAAAGAGCTGATGGTGAGGATAAAAAGGGAGGAGCAGCAGAGAGTGGCTAAAAGAGAGGAGAAGAAAAGCAGAAAGCAGCAGCAGAAAGTAGCTGAGAGGGAGGAGCAGCAGAGAGGGAGAAGCAGAAGAGAGCGGGGAGCAGCAGCAGAGATTAGCTAAGAGGGAGGAGTAGCAGAAAGAGAGAGGAGCAGCAGAGTGGCTGAGAGGGAGGAGGCTAAGAGAGAGGAGCAGCAGAGATTATGAGAGAGAGGAGCAGCAGAGATTATCTGAGAGGGAGGAGCAGAAGAGAATGGCTGAGAGAGGAGCAGCAGTGATTATCTGAGAGGGAGGAGCAGAAGAGAGTGGCTGAGAGAGGAGCAGCTGAAAGAGAGGAGCAGCAGAGTGGCAGTCAGGGAGCCACACCAGATGGAAGAGCAGCAGAGAGAGCCTAGGCTGTGACATCATTGGGGGGCGGAGTTACATACCAGTATACCGCAATATGTAGTTATAGGAAGTGTTTCTGACGCTGAAACCAGGATAATAAACATAAGATTAGGCATCCTGAATAACGTATCACATTCTAGTGATAACCTCACTTATCTGCCCCAGAATCCACTGCAGGGGAACGCCCACATCACATGCCTCCGCCTCCACATGGCGGCACAAAGGAAAACACCTCCACAAACGGCAATATTCTCCATCTCTTTACATTTAATGTTAGATTTTTTTTCAATGCAACATCATTTTTTTGTATTTTTGGTAAAGATATTTTCTATAGTCTTTGATTCTTAAAAATAAAATAAAAAAAAAAAGAGGGGGAAGATATTGAACGGACACTCTGTAGAACATGAAAGAGATGGGGAGCGAGACAGGTTCTCTTATCAGCTCCGTCCTCTGCCAGGAGAGGCAAGACCAAAATAATATATACTCATCGTCCTCGATATCCGCTCCGCATGACGAATTGCTTAAACTATTGCACTTTGTGAACTTTTTTTTTGTTTTTTATTTAAAAATAATAAAAATATATATATTTATATAATTCATATTCTTTTTGCCTCTTGCTGCCTCTGCAGAGCAGATGATCTCCGGTCCGGCTCCTCGGGGGCGGTCTCTCGGAAGAGGTCATCGCAGAGACAGCGGTTTATTCCAGTCTCACTTGAGTTCCATTGAGCAGATCGGCGCAGACTTCAGGCCGCTCGCCTGTCCGCCAGCCAAGACTTACGGGGATGTGTTTTACATATGACTTTAGCGTACAGACACAATGGAAAGATAGGAAACCAAACACTGATCTTATTGCACACGGTGCTGGAGCGAGAGAGTCACAGTCACGCTGGGTGGAGTCATGGCGTCATACCCGCCCCCAGCCCTTCAGTTTATGCGGTTTGCTAGTGTTTTGGGTGGTGGTCAATCGACATACATTGGGGAGCTGGGGGTGGTTGGCATCTGATCCAGGATCCTAATGACATATCCAGCAACATCTACGTTTCTCTCCTCGTACATCATGATGAAGGGGTGTTTCTGCGAAGAGAGAGCAGAGTGAAGATCTCCTACCTCCATGAAACAAGGTGCCAAACAAAACAAATAGGAAGTAATGCACGGCACTTCCTGAAGGGGGAGCTGTAGGGATAATGCTGGTGACAATGGGTGGAGCCATATTGTTCACCAACCCCAGACCTCCCATTTATAGAGCTGGATCACTGTGATTGGGCAACAGCCAGTTGCAGTGATGACTTGTGTGCTAATATGCCCCACCCAGGAGGAACAACACCTGTGCAGTGATTTGCTAGTCCTAACACCCTGCCCCCTGGAAGAAAAACAGTCTCTCACTAGTCATGTGATATACATCAGCTGATCCAGGATTGTACTGGTAAATCCAGTGTCTTCATCAAAATGAATGCTACAAACATGAAGCACACTAGATATCTGCATCTAACATACTATTTTACCAAACACGTGTTACACGTATGTTCCTTCAAGGTCACGTCACAATCTGATCTCCAGGAAGAGAGCTAAATACACACGTGTGCTTTGTAACAAGCCAAAAAACAAAAATACAAACAGCGTAACACTGTTGATATCCCACAACTGTGCACCAATACGTCTCAAGAAAATAGACCAATGGGGTCCATTGACAAACACCGTCAGCAGACACCCAGGTTTCACAGCCCTCCCCCTGCTCTAGCAGCGGGGGAGGGACACAACCAGCGGAGGGACAATAGCAGCGGGGAGGGACACTCTGGCACCGGCTGAGGGACACTCTGGCGGCGGGGGAGGGACAGGAGAGGGACACTGCCACCGGCGGAGGGATGCTCTGGCACCGGGGGAGGGACACTCTGGCACCGGGGGAGGGACACTCTGGCAGCGGCTGAGGCACACTCTGGCAGCGGCTGAGGCACACTCTGGCAGCGGCTGAGGCACACTCTGGCAGCGGCTGAGGCACACTCTGGCAGCGGCTGAGGCACACTCTGGCAGCGGCTGAGGCACACTCTGGCAGCGGCTGAGGCACACTCTGGCACCGGGGGAGGGACAGGAGAGGGACACTCTGGCACCGGGACACTCTGAGGGACATTAGAGGCACACTCTGGCAGCGCCTGAGGCACACTCTGGCAGCGCCTGAGGCACACTCTGGCAGCGCCTGAGGCACACTCTGGCAGCGCCTGAGGCACACTCTGGCAGCGCCTGAGGCACACTCTGGCAGCGCCTGAGGCACACTCTGGCAGCGCCTGAGGCACACTCTGGCAGCGCCTGAGGCACACGCTGGCACCGGCGGAGGCACACGCTGGCACCGGCGGAGGGACACGCTGGCACCGGCGGAGGGACACGCTGGCACCGGCGGAGGGACACGCTGGCACCGGCGGAGGGACACTCTGGCAGAGGGGAGTGACATAGGACCATGTGAATTGGCTGAGGATAAATCACTCACCAGAAGCTCTCTGTACTTTGGCCTCTTGGATTCGTCCTTTGTAAGGCTGCGAAAAGAAAGAAGAAAATGTAAACAGATCATAACAGCAAATTACCAGCAGGTGGCAGCAGCGCAGCATTCAAGATTTTTTTATGAATTTTAGGCTGCAGAACAAGCAAGCTCCAGCAGATGGCAGCAAATACACACAAAGCTTCTTAGGCCACAATGTAGTGTAGAAACTACAGAGGGCTGCCGGACCACTGAGCTGACGCTTACAGGGATGGCGTGGGATCTATACTACAAGCTGAATGCAATCCCCAGAAGGACAATGCAGGAGGTGACAGAAGAAATTAAATCAGGGATGTGGTATAACGAGCTCTGCCCACCTGCCTCCCATATAACAAGCTCTGCCCACCTACCCCCCCATATAACAAGTGCTGACCACTTGCCCCCCATAAGAGAAGAGTCTCCCAGGCTTCCTCCTTTGCTCTGCCCACCTGCCTCCCATATAACAAGCTCTGCCCCCATATAAAAAGTGCTGACCACCTGCCCCCCATATAAAAAGTGCGGACTACCTGTCCCCCCATAAGAGAAAAGTGTCCTAGGCTTCCTCCTTTGCTCTGCCCACCTGCCCCCCATATAACAAGCTCTGCCCCCCAAATAAAAAGTGCTGACATGTCAATACTGCCTAGGCATTCCCCTCCTCTCAGGCAGCAGTGTAGAGCTACTCCCTGGGACAGGAGAGACCCCA
Source organism: Hyperolius riggenbachi (assembly GCF_040937935.1). Classification (NCBI taxonomy): domain Eukaryota; kingdom Metazoa; phylum Chordata; class Amphibia; order Anura; family Hyperoliidae; genus Hyperolius; species Hyperolius riggenbachi. The sequence continues at coordinate 225,589,828 of NC_090657.1, read as the reverse complement.
GCATGATGAGGGGAATGGGAAGGGTTAGGAAATTAAGAGGAACCCCTGGTGACCAGGACTATCTCTACTGCACACTGGAGGGGGGGGGGGGGGGAGGGGGAAACTCTTACCACAAGTCCTGGCCACCAGGACTATCTCTACTGGACACTGGAGGGGGCCAGACTCTTACCACAAGTCCTGGTCACCGGGACTATCTCTACTGTACACTGGAGGGGGGCGGACTCTTACCACAAGTCCAGGACTGTCTCTACTAGGCATCGGAGGGGGGGGGGGGGGGGGGGGGGGGGGGGGGGGGGGGGGGGGGGGGGGGGGGAGGGAAGGTACTCTTTCCACAAGTCCAGGCCACCAGGACTATATCTACTGGACACTGGAGTGGGAAACTCTTACCACAAGTTGACAAAGTTGATGAAGCTGGAGGAGAACTCTCGCTCGTCAGAGTTGCTGAGTTGTGGAGGATCGCCTTTCACCACCTGCGTTAGTTGATCGAAGACGCTGTTCCACTTTGGATACGGGAACCTTCCTGTGGCTAGTTCATACTGTGGAGAAGGAGGGTGACAATTAACGGATGTATAACAAAATACAGTCACATGACAGGCAGCTCAGACCACAGACAGCAGATGCAGAGGTCCATCTAGTGCCACCGGTCTACCATTATCAGCCACCCAAATCCTCCCCAAATGAGAAAACCAACCCCAGATATGGAGCTCATCTCTGGAGAGTCGAGACAACCTGTGCCACAGACAGGCATCCACACGGGTGTGCTACCCCCAAATACAGTGAGGGAAAGAAGTATTTGATCCTCTGCTGGTTTAGCTGGTTTGCCCTCTGATCAAGAAGTGGCCAGTCTATGATTGTCATGGTGGGTTTTTGTAGCTGTGAGAGACAGAAGAACATAAGAACCCTAAAAAGCCCAGCGCCCCAAAGTCAGAGCTTGCTGTGCGTTGTAATGAGAGAAATAAGTATTTGATAAACCAGCAAGATTTCAGGCTCCCAGGTGTCTTCATGACACGGACAAGACTGTAGACCTGCACAAGGCTGAACGTGGCTTCAAGTCTATCCTGAAAACAGCCTGGTGAGAAGGTGACAACAGCTGACATAATTCGAAAATGGAAGAAATACAAAATAGCTGTCAATCTCCCTTGGTCTGTGGCTCTGGTCTGAGGCTCCATGGAAGATCTCACCTTGTGGAGGTGCAACGATCATGAGAAGGATGAAAAAGCAGTCTACAATCAAATAAATGATGAAGGAAGCAATATACCATATGTTGTACACAACAGTACAAAAACATTTTCAAACTCCTCGCTCTCCCTCAAGTGTACACCTGAGGAAGTGGGAGGAGCTCAAAAACGTTTGTGGACTGTTGTGTACAATATACAATATATTGCCAATCAAGAGTGCTTCCTTCATCATTTATTTGATAGTATCCTGTTTGTGAAGTGGTGAACCACAGGGGGTAAGCACTGGTGGCCAGGTGGCAAGGTCCCCTGGAAGGAGGTAGAGGAAGGGTCATCAATTGCGAAGTGTTGAAAAAGCAGTCTGGAACTACATGGAGGGAACCTGTCAACGATCTCAGGGCAGCTGGGACCATAGTCATCAAGGAAACATTTGGTAACACACTAGGCTGTGAAGTGTAGTGGGGATGGATGGGACTGCTTGTATTGGCACAGGTTGTCTCAGGTTTAGCTAATCCTGACCAGAAGACTTTCTTGTGACCTTTAGAGATAGTGGATCTATGATCTGCAGGCAGCCTTTAGAGATGATGGATCTATGATCTGCAGGCAGCCTTTAGAGATGGTGGATCTATGATCTGCAGGCAGCCTTTAGAGATGGTGGATCTATGATCTGCAGGCAGCCTTTAGAGATGGTGAATCTATGATCTCAAGGTAGCCTTTAGAGATGGTGAATCTATGATCTCAAGGTAGCCTTTAGAGATGGTGGATCTATGATCTGCAGGCAGCCTTTAGAGATGGTGAATCTATGATCTCCAGGTAGCCTTTAGAGATGGTGGATCTATGATCTGCAGGCAGCCTTTAGAGATGGTGGATCTATGATCTCAAGGTAGCCTTTAGAGATGGTGGATCTATGATCTCCAAGCAGCCTTTAGAGATGGTGGATCTATGATCTCAAGGTAGCCTAATCTATGATCTCCATACAGCCTTTAGAGATGGTGGATCTATGATCTCCAGGCAGCCTTTAGAGATGGTGGATCTATGATCTCCAGGAAGCCTTTAGAGATGGTGGATCTATGATCTCCAGGCAGCCTTTAGAGATGGTGGATCTATAATTATGATCTCCAAGCAGCTTTTAGAGATGGTGGATCTATAATCTCCAAGCAGCCTTTAGAGATGGCGGATCTATGATCTCCAGGCAGCCTTTAGAGATGGTGGATCTATGATTCTCCAGGAAGCCTTTAGAGATGGTGGATCTATGTCCAGCCACCCAGCACTAGCATATTCTGCAGAGCCTCGCATTATCTATTCACTGGGTGTCAGCTACAATTGGGGGAGCTCATGGGTTAGAGCAGTGTCCTGGTGGATTACATGCTCATTAACATGCCTACAGACAGCACTGAGGTTTACTGAGAGGGCTATAGAGGCTGCCATATTTATTTCCTGTTAAATAATACCAGTTGCTGGGTTGTCCTGCTGATCTCTCTGCTGCAGTAGTGTCTGAATCACACACCTGAAACATGCATGCAGCTAATCCAGTCACATTTCAGTCACCTGATCTGCATGCTTGTTCAGGGGCTATGGCTAGACGTATTAGAGGCAGAGGATCAGCAGTACAGCCACGTACTGTGCATTGCTTAAAAGGAAATAAATAGGTCAGCCTCTATATCTCTCTCACTTCAGATGTGCTTTAAGGAGTGGCTGGAGATCGCTACTGGATCTTCCACCTCTGAGGTCCCTAGGCTGCCTGATGCTTTGAGTGAAATCCGTGAGGGGTGGACGAGTTTAGACCCATCCCATTGCTAGCGACACCTGTGAAATCTTCCAAACCTCCAGAAGGGGTGTCCTCCTCCCTTCTTCTGTATTATAGGGGTGAATTCTCTCCTCATCTGCTTTTCAATCCAGATCTTTTTGAATTTTTTTAGACACCCAACAAGCAAAAAAGTACTAAAATCAGGGGGGGGGGGGGGGGGGTAAAATAACAAAATTAAGCTTTACTTTCCTGGGCCTTCTTCCTAGAATCTATCTGGTTGCCCTCCAGGCAACTGCTGTCCCCTCCGTTTTATTGCCGACTCTGGACTTTTGCGCTTGCGTTCTGCGGTTGTGCAGTTCACAAAGACTTGAACTGCACAGAACACTCCCGACCACGGGAGTGCAATCATGACATGAGGCGCGCCCACGCAAAAGCCCACGACCCAGCCGAGGCCGGCATTCATATGGAGGGGACAGAGCAGGCCTGGAGGGCACTGCTAGATCAGATAGACTTCTAGGGGCTGAAAGAAGCCACAGGTAAGGAACGCTTCACTTCTTTATTTTATCTCGGATATCTTTTAACCAGTTCAGCAGTCATTCGTCTTTCACCTTATGCATCCGAGCAATTTCCCCCTCCCATTCATTTGCCAATAACATTATCACTACTTATCACAATGAATTGATCTATATCTTGTTTTCCCGCCACCAATTAGGCTTTCTTTGGGTGGTACATTTTGCTAAGAATTATTTTTTTCTAAATGCATTTTAATGAGATTAAGAAAAAATGGAAAAAGCTCATTATTTCTTAGTTTTCGGCCAGTATTGCTTTAAATTAATACATGCTACCATAATTAAAACCCACGTATTTTATTTGCCTATTTGTCCCGGTCATTACACCATTTAAATTATGTCCCTATCACAATGTCTGGCACCAATATTTTATTTGGAAATAAAGGTGCATTTTTTCAGTTTTGTGTCCATCACTATTTACAAGCTTATAATTTAAAAAAATAATAGTAATATACCCTCGACATGCATATTTAAAAAGTTCAGACCATTCGGTAACTATTTATGTTTTTGTTTTTTATTGTAATTTATTTAATTTAATTAAAAATGTATTTGGGTATTTTTTGGGAGAGTGGGAGGTAAACGGTCAATTTTAAAATGTACTTGTTTGTGGTTTTACCACAAGATGGCCGCAGTCAATTTTTTTTCAGTCCTGTAAGCGAGCGCTCTCGCTTACAGGAATGAAGGGAGGAAGTGAAACTTTTTTCTCTTTAGAAAGATTGTGGCTTCTAATAGAAGTTGTCGGTCTTTCTAACGGGGACTTAGAACAATGAATTTCATTGATCTCCAGGCTAACAGGCGGAGCACAGGAGCGCTCGGGTGTGCGCGCGATTGGCCGCGGGAGCAAGCAGCAGCAGCCTTTTGGACGCAGCAGATAGGTCCAAAAGGCTGAAGTAGTTAATAAGGAGAAACTTCTTCTGTAAACTATGCTGCTTGGAAAGTAATGGAAACCTATTCTACAAATAAGGTGAAAAATGGGTAAGGAGTCAAGAAGAGATAAGCTCTACATCTGCCCCATTCTAACCTCTGGATCTGAATGTTTTATCGTAAATAAATGCAATGGGTGCTAAAGTGGAGCTGAACTCTTGCACAGGACAGATGGAAAACACAGAGAAATGCCCCTTGTATGTATTTAGAGAGTTTCGCTTAAAGGGACACTGTAGGGGGTCGGGGGAAAATGAGTTGAACTTACCTGGGGCTTCTAATGGTCCCCCGCAGACATCCTGTACCTGCAAAGCCACTCACCGATGCTCTGGCCCCGCCTCCGGTTCACTTCTGGAATTTCAGACTTTAAAGTCTGAAAACCACTTCGCCTGCGTTGCCGTGTCCTCGCTCCCGCGAATGTCACCAGGAACGTAGGGCGCAGGCCCAGTATGGTCTGTGTCTGCGCAGTACACTCCTGGTGACATCGGCGGGAGTGAGGACACGGCAATGCAGGCGCAGTGGTTTTCAGACTTTAAAGTCTGAAATTCCAGAAGTGAACCGGAGGCGGGGCCGGAGCATCGGTGAGCGGCTGCACGGGCACAGGATGTCTGCGGGGGACCATTAGAAGCCCCGGGTAAGTTCAACTCATTTTCCCCCGACCCCCTACAGTATCCCTTTAATTCCCCCTCATCTGTGACTAATCACCAGTGTTATCTGATCTCTCAGCTGTGCCAGCTGGCTGCCTTGGCAGACCAGCTAATGAGTAAACACAGGATGCTAACAATATGTATGCTTCCATGAAAGCAGGAAGCAGACACACTGCAGATTTATTGCAGGATTTGGATCAGCTGGAATAAAGAAATGTTTTTCTTAAACTGCTCCAGGACTGCGGTAATTGAAATCTACGCCCTGTTTGTGGCTGCTTATTCCTGCCCGGGCGCAGATCTCAATTACCGCACTTGCACAGATCGCTGCTACCGCGTCACTGAAGCTGACTTGCGAGATTGGCTCACATTGATTGCAGGGTCAAAAGCCAATTAAATCCATTCATAAAGCTGTGTTGTCATAGCGACAGCAAGGCGAGGGTACTGCGGCGATGGGTGAACAGCGGAAGCGGCGGGTCTGTGCGGCGATTTGTCGTTATGAGCCTTTTTTTGGTACCAGCAGTCTCTGGTCCTTAAGGGGTCACAGACTGCTGGTACGCAAGTGGTTAAAGGTTATGATGCTGTTGCGTATCTTTTAGAGCAGGGAGGAAGTTCTGAGTTCAGGTCTCCTTTAACAGTTCCCAGGCAGAGCTACTCACCAATGTGATCCCGAGACTCCAGACATCAGAGCGGACGTCGTATCCTTGCCTGGAAGCGCTGGGGTCTATCCTCTCCGGCTGCAGAGGGGGAAACACGTCATTATACAATGACATCACCATCACAGCGGCCAGACAACAAGTGCACCAGTAATGACATCACGGCTACCCAGATATTACTTATATATTACAGGAGTGACATCACCACTCTCCAGATATAGGTTATATATTACAGGAGTGACATCACTGCTCTACAGATATAGGTTATATATTACAGGAGTGACATCACTGCTCTACAGATATAGGTTATATATTACAGGAGTGACATCACTGCTCTATAGATATAGGTTATATATTACCGGAGTGACATCACCGCTCTCCAGATATAGGTTATATATTACAGGAGTGACATCACCGCTCTCCAGATATTACAGGAGTGACATCACCGCTCTCCAGATATAGGTTATATATTACAGGAGTGACATCACCGCTCTCCAGATATAGGTTATATATTACAGGAGTGACATCACCGCTCTCCAGATATAGGTTAAATATTACAGGAGTGACATCACTGCTCTACAGATATAGGTTATATATTACAGGAGTGACATCACTGCTCTCCAGATATAGCTTATATATTACAGGAGTGACATCCCCACTCTCCAGATATAGGCCACCAAACTTAGTGCCTACCTGGGTTGATAGGACTTTCCAATGAATGAGGCAGCTGTTTCTGCCAGGCGGGGGCCATCAGCTTATAAGGTGGTTAAACATCTCTATCGGTGTGGAGAGAGCAGTCGGCACACTGCCAGCCGTGACATCAGCAGAGGAATCCACACACTGCTGACACACCAACCACATCACAGCCTCACATGCTGCAGCTGACATCACCCCGCACCCAGCATCAGCTACACACTGCTCCGCTTACTGCTAACCCACTGCTACACACTGCTCTGCTTATTGCTAATCCACTGCTACACACTGCTCTGCTTATCACTAACTCACTGCTACACACTACTCCACTAACTGCTACACACTGCTCCACTAACTGCTAACCCACTGCTACACACCTCTCTGCTAACTGATAACCCACTGCTCCACACTGCTCTGCTAACTGATAACCCACTGCTACACACTGCTCTGCTATTGCTATGCACTGCTCTGCTTACTGCTAACTCTAACCCACTGCTACACACTGCTCTGCTAACTGCTTACTCACTGCTACACACTGCTATGATAACCGCTAACCCACTGCTACGCTGCTAACCCACTGCTACACACTGTCTGCTATTGCTATACACGGCTCTGCTTACTGCTAACTCTAACCCACTGCTACACACTGCTCTGCTAACTCACTGCTACACACTGCTCTGATAACCGCTAACCCACTGCTACACAATGCTCTGCAAACTGCTAACTCACTGCTACACACTGCTCAGCTGCTAACCCACTGCTACACACTGCTCTGCTATTGCTATACACTGCTCTGCTTACTGCTACCTCTAACCCACTGCTACACACTGCTCTGCCAACTGCTAACCCACTGCTACACACTGCTCTGCTTACTGCTAATCCTAACCCACTGCTACACACTGCTCCGCTAACTGCTAACCCTAACCCACGGCTACACACTGCTCTGCTAACCCTAACCCACTGCTACACACTGCTCTGCTAACTAACTGCTAACCCTAACCCACTGCTACATACTGCTTTGCTAACCCACTGCTACGCTAACTGCTAACCCACTGCTACACACTGCTCTGCTAACTGCTAACCCACTGCTACACACTGCTCTGTTTACTGCTAACTCTAACCCACTGCTACACACTGCTCTGCTAACCCACTGCTACGCTAACTGCTAACCCACTGCTACACACTGCTCTGCTTACTGCTAACCCACTGCTACACACTGCTCTGCTTACTGCTAACCCACTGCTACACACTGCTCTGTTTACTGCTAACTCTAACCCACTGCTACACACTGCTCTGCTAACCCACTGCTACGCTAACTGCTAACCCACTGCTACACACTGCTCGGCTTACTGTTAACCCATTGCTACACACTGCTCTGCTAACCCTAACCCACTGCTACACACTGCTCTGCTAACCCTAACCCACTGCTACACACTGCTCCGCTAACTGCTAACCCTAACCCATTGCTACACACTGCTCTGCTAACCCTAACCCACTGCTACACACTGCTCTGCTAACTGCTAACCCTAACCCACTGCTACATACTGCTTTGCTTACTGCTAACCCTAACCCACTGCTATACACTGCTCTGCTAACCCTTACCCACTGCTACACACTGCTCTGCTTACTGCTAACCCTAACCCACTGCTACACACTGCTCTGCTCACTGCTAACCCTAACCCACTGCTACACACTGCTCCGCTAACTGCTAACCCTAACCCACTGCTACATACTGCTTTGCTTACTGCTAACCCACTGCTATACACTGCTCTGCTAACCCTAACCCACTGCTACACACTGCTCTGCTTACTGCTAACCCTAACCCACTGCTACACACTGCTCTGCTCACTGCTAACCCTAACCCACTGCAACACACTGCTCTGCTAACTGCTAACCCTAACCCACTGCTATACACTGCTCTGCTTACTGCTAACCCTAACCCACTGCTACACACTGCTCTGCTAACATTAACCCACTGCTACACACTGCTCTGCTAACCATAACCCACTGCTACACACTGCTCTGCTAACCATAACCCACTGCTACACACTGCTCTGCTAACCATAACCCACTGCTACACACTGCTCTGCTTACTGCTAAACCACTGCTACACACTGCTCTGCTAACCCTAACCCACTGCTACATACTGCTCTGCTTATTGCTAACCCTAACCAACTGCTACATTTATACACTGCCCTGCTAACCCACTGCTACTCACTGCTCTGCTTACAGGGGAATCCCACTCTGCTGGGGAATCTGCTGCAGCACATGAATCGGGGTGATCGCTAAATAATGATCTTTTTTATGTAAAGTGCTGCAGAAGATGTCAGTACTATATAAATACATAATCATACTATGGTAGGACATTACACTATGACTATGGTAGGATTAGATTGTGAGCTCCTCTGAGGACAGTCAGTGACATGACTATGTACTCTGTAATGTGCTGCAGAAGATGTCAGTACTATATAAATACATAATCATAATATGGTAGGACATTACACTATGACTATGGTAGGATTAGATTGTGAGCTCCTCTGAGGACAGTCAGTGACATGACTATGTACTCTGTAATGTGCTGCAGAAGATGTCAGTACTATATAAATACATAATCATAATATGGTAGGACATTACACTATGACTATGGTAGGATTAGATTGTGAGCTCCTCTGAGGACAGTCAGTGACATGACTATGTACTCTGTAATGTGCTGCAGAAGATGTCAGTACTATATAAATACATAATCATAATATGGTAGGACATTACACTATGACTATGGTAGGATTAGAGTGTGAGCTCCTCTGAGGACAGTCAGTGACATGACTATGTACTCTGTAATGTGCTGCAGAAGATGGCAGTGCTATATAAATACATAATAATAATATGGTAGGACATTAGACTATGGTAGGATTAGAGTGTGAGCTCCTCTGAGGACAGTCAGTGACATGACTATGTGCTCTGTAATGTGCTGCAGGAGATGTCAGTGCTATATAAATACATAATAATAATAATAATAATAATATGGTAGGACATTAGACTATGACTATGGTAGGATTAGATTGTGAGCTCCTTTGAGGACAGTCAGTGACATGACTATGTACTCTGTAATGTGCTGCAGGAGATGTCAGTGCTATATAAATACATAATAATAATATGGTAGGACATTATACTAGGATTATAGCAGACATTAGATTGTGAGCAGTGAAGAGACATGTAAATCCTGCTGCACAGAAGCTGACTGTGTAGCGGAGAATGTGTATAGTTATGTAGAGACATGGCATCCTGTGGTCAGGAAGGGGTTACACGGTTTGCAGAGGATTCTGGGAGGACAGCTGTCAGTTGTATTTTCTCTGTGATAGGAAGTCCGGGTGCGACAGGCAGAGATTTCCCCAGCGCTGAGCTTACACATGTTCTTCCCCCATGATTTATGTACATTAACCACATTATTGTACTTGCACTTTAGGGAATCTTTTCTATAGTCTAGTTTAGCCCTTATGTATGCATGTGGTTTTACTTATATGTGCTGCTATATTAATTTATATAAATGTATGCAAATTGCGTGCAAAGTTTATATAGGCTATTAATGCTGGCATGACTTTTATCCAGTTTTGTACCAATGTGAACATATCTATACTTTTGTAGTCCCCAGCATTCTCCAATTTATTGCCTGAAGAAGCAGGGTTGTGACCTGCGAAACGTGTTGCACGTTTGGAGTATCTAATAAATGTTACTGTGAATTATAGTAACGTCTCGCAGTCTGTTTTCTCTACGAGGGAGGTAACTCCACCAAACTTCCCCCTTTTAAAAGTTTTTTAAACGGTTTTACCCTTATTGGCGCCTCTGTTTACCTACCTACAATTTAGCAAATGGCAGATGCTCCAGTCAACTGCCAAAAAAAGTGTGCAGCGAGCAGGAAGGCTGGCCAGCATCTTTGTATAAATCCTTTTCAGGTAGAGTCTTTATAAAGAACAAAGGCCATACTGAGAATCCCCCATAAGGAGATGGGCTAGCCCAAAATGTGTCACTTCTGTCAGATTTCTACTACCTACTGTAAGTGACAGCAACAGAGGAGAAAAGTCATTTATGGCTCATTTTACTCTGGAAGAAATGTACCTTTGATTTGTATGTTATTACATGTGTTTTACATATTACATTTTCTTGCGATAGTGGCCCTTTAAGCAGAGAATAGAAAATATCTGCAATGCCAAAATAACTAAGAAGAGAAAAGTTGACAATTGAAGTGAGAGTGATAGGGAGGCTGCCATATGTATTTCCTCTTACACAATTACCAGTTGTTTGCCTGTCCTTCTGATCTCTTTGGCTGCAGTAGTGTCTGAATCACACACCTGAAACAAGCATGCAGCTAATCCAGTCACACTTCAGTCACCTGATCTGCTGCATGCTTGTTCAGGGGTTGTGGCTAAAAGTATTAGAGGCAGAGGATCAGCAGGACAGCCAGGGAATCTGTATTGTTTAAAGGTAAGGAAATAAATATGTCAGCCTCCATCTCCCTCCCACTTCAGTTAAAGGGAACCCGACGTGGGTTTGTGAAGTCATATTAAGACACAGAGGCATATTGTGCGGATCAGTTCATTTCGGCGCGCGGCTCAGAGTCGAGCGCCGAAACTGGGCGCCGTCATAGCAGCAATGCTAAGAGGAGGCTGCCAGACCCTGAATTACATCTCCCTCCGAGATGCGACAACACCGCCTCCGAGTATTTAACGCCGCCTCGGAGTTAAGCGGCAGCGGTGAGAGCCGTCATTCAGCTCTCCCTGCACCGACCTGAGTGGCACCGAAATAATATGTACCCCATATTGTGTGTACTGTGAGCAGCCTCTGTGTCCTTGTGTAATGCCTCCAGCCCAACCCCCCCCTCCGCCCCCCCACGCTCTGCCTTATAAAAAGCACCCAGCTAGCGACACGCAGATTGTCACTAGTCAGCTATTTACTTCAGGCTGCCACACACCGCTGCTCCCCTAAATCTCAGTAAACCATTTGCTCCGCCACTCTAGACTGTGTTTTAGATTTTGGTCCCTTATGTGATGGAGTTTGACATCCTGTCCTAAGCATTCACCATAAAAGACACCTTCCTCTAAACCTCCTCTTCTATGGCCCTTAATTCTAGGCCCCCAACAAGCAACTGAAATCCCTCCCACAATTCCTATCAGCCCACAGAAGCAAATCAATAGTAAGCTGAGGTGGGACATAATGGACGTGGTTCTGCAGCATGGTGGTGGGCGGGACATGACAGACGTGGTTCGGCAGCATGGTGGTGGGCTGGACATGATGGGCGTGGTTCGGCAGCATGGTGGTAGGCAGGACATGACGGACGTGGTTCGGCAGCATGGTGTTGGCGGGACATGACAGACGTAGTTCTGCAGCATGGTGGTGGGCAGGACATAACGGACGCGGTTCGGCAGCATGGTGGTGGGCGGGACATGACAGACATGGTTCGGCAGCATGGTGGTGGGTGGTACATGATGGATGTGGTTCGGCAGCATGATGGTTGGCGGGACATGACGGACATGGTTCCACAGAATGTTGATGGGTGGGGCATGACAGACGTGGTTCTGCAGAATGGTGGTGGGTGGGACATGAAAGGCGTGGTTCGGCAGCATGGTGGTGGGCGGGACATGACAGACGTGGTTCGGCAGCATGGTGGTGGGAGGGACATGACTGATAGTTGGGTGTAGCCTGCTACAAGCTAGGCAACTAGACGCTTTAACCAATCAAAACACACATTACGTCACAATGAAGTGCGCACTCACCGCCATGTACGGCCGACAGCCGGCGTCTCTGGTCTTCGCAATGGAATCCACAAGCTGTCCACTGATGCCAAAATCACACAGCTTAATATTCCCGTTTCTGTCCAGAAGGATATTGGAAGGCTTAATGTCTGTAATGCAGGAGACAAATATGAGTGTGACTATGGGAAGGTTTAAGCCCCAGAATCACGCTAGATTAACCACTTTATGCACCAGTACAGTATATCTATGTCCTCTGTGACATCACATAAGCCGGGAGAAAGTAGCTATAGCTACAGCCGTGCACACCTCTGGCTGCTGCAGCACCAAATGGTGGAAGGGAATATATGTTCCCTGAGCCAATAAGATTGATTTTCACCATTAAAAATACTTTTATTTTCTCACTACATAGTGAAAAATACACACTGTAGAATTATTTCAGAATCAAATTGTGACAGCAATATAATCTAAGATTTGTGATAAACGGGAGAAATAACCAAACAAAAGGTGTTTTTTTTCTACAGTAGCATCTTTATTTAACTTGAAAAGGCATAGAAAACAATAATTGTTCTAGGGAAAAAAAATGTCAAACAATACAAGTCCAGTAAAAAATGAAAATTTCATTTAGGTGTCATAAGTAGTAATAAAAGTTATTGCTGATTAAACAGGGACATAGCTAAAATGTCAAAACAGCTCTGATCCACAAGGGAAAAAACAAAAACAAAAAAAGAATTTATACTTACCTGTGTCTTCTTTCAACACCTGTGGGGTGTGGGTTCTCTCACCGTCCTTCCATGCCACTCCACTGTCCCGCAGTATGGCCTGGGAAATTCCCCAGACGCACTCCACTGCGCATGCGTGGTCACAGTGGCATGCACTCTATCGCACTCCCATCACCAGGAGCGTTTTGCACATGCGTGGTCCTGGTGGCACGCACTCGATCACACTCCCATCACCGGGAGCATTCTGCACATGCGTGATCCCAGTGGCACGCACCCGATCACACTCCCATCACCGGGAGCTTTCTTCACATGCGTGGTCCCGGTGGCACGCACCCGATCACACTCCCATCACGGGGAGCGTTCTACACATGCATGGTCCCGGTGGCACGCACCCGATCACGCTCCCATCACCGGGAGTGTTCTACACATGCATGGTCCCGGTGGCACGCACCCGATCACGCTCCCATGACCGGGAGCATTCTTCACATGCGTGGTCCAGGTGGCACGCACCCGATCACTCTCCCATCACCGGGAGCATTCTTCACATGCGTGGTCCCGGTGGCACGCACCCAATCAACCTCCCATCACCGGGAGCATTCTTCACATGCGTGGTCCAGGTGGCACGCACCCAATCACACTCCCATCACCCGGAGCATTCTTCACATGCGTGGTCCAGGTGGCACGCACCCAATCACACTCCCTTCACCGGGAGCATTCTTCACATGAGTGGTCCCGGTGGCACGCACCCGATCAGACTCCCATCACCGTGAGCATTCTTCACATGCGCGGTCCCGGTGGCACGCACCCGATCACACTCCCATCACCGGGAGCATACTGCACATGCGTGGTCCCGGTGGCACGCACCCGATCACACTCCCATCACCGGGAGCATCCTTCACATGCGTGGTCCCGGTGGCATGCACTCGATCGCACTCCCATCACCAGGAGCGTTTTGCACATGCGTGGTCCCGGTGGCACGCACCCGATCACACTCCCATCACCGGGAGCATTCTGCAAATGCGTGGTCCCGGTGGCACGCACCCGATCCCACTCCTATCACTGGGAGCATACTGCACATGCGTGGTCCCGGTGGCACGCACTCGATCGCACTCCCATCACCAGGAGCGTTTTGCACATGCGTGGTCCCGGTGGCACGCACCCGATCAAACTCCCATCACCGAGAGCGTTCTGCACATGCGTGGTCCCGGTGGCACGCACCCGACCACACTCCCATCACCAGGAGCATCCTTCAGATGCGTGGTCCCGGTGGCACGCACCCGATCACACTCCCATCACCGAGAGCATTCTGCGCATGCGTGGTCCCGGTGGCACGCACCCGATCACACTCCCATCACCGGGAGCATACTGCACATGCGTGGTCCTGGTGGCACGCACTCCCATCACCAGGAGCGTTTTGCACATGCGTGGTCCCGGTGGCACGCACTAGATCACACTCCCATCACCGGGAGCATTCTTCACATGCGTGGTCCCGGTGGCACGCACCCGATCACACTCCCATCACCGAGAGCGTTCTGCACATGCGTGGTCCCGGTGGCACGCACCCGACCACACTCCCATCACCAGGAGCATCCTTCAGATGCGTGGTCCCGGTGGCACGCACCCGATCACACTCCCATCACCGAGAGCATTCTGCGCATGCGTGGTCCCGGTGGCACACACCCGATCACACTCCCATCACCGGGAGCATACTGCACATGCGTGGTCCTGGTGGCACGCACTCCCATCACCAGGAGCGTTTTGCACATGCGTGGTCCCGGTGGCACGCACTCGATCACACTCCCATCACCGGGAGCGTTCTACACATGCGTGGTCCCGGTGGCACGCACCCAATCACACTCCCATCACCGGGAGCGTTCTACACATGCGTGGTCCCGGTGGCACGCACCCGATCACACTCCCATCACCGGGAGCATTCTGCACATGCGTGGTCCCGATGGCACGCACCCGAACCCACTCCCATCACCGGGAGCATTCTACACATGCGTGGTCCCGGTGGCATGCACCCGATCACACTCCCATCACCGGGAGCATTCTTCACATGCGTGGTCCCGGTGGCACCCACCCGATCACACTCCCATCACCGGGAGCATCCTTCACATGCGTGGTCCCGGTGGCACGCACCCGATCACACTCCCATCACCGAGAGCATTCTGCGCATGCGTGGTCCCGGTGGCACGCACCCGATCCCACTCCCATCACCGGGAGCATCCTTCACATGTGTGGTCCCGGTGGCACGCACCCGATCACACTCCCATCACCGGGAGCATCCTTCACATGCGTGGTCCCCCTGGCACGCACCCGATCACACTCCCATCACCGAGAGCATTCTGCGCATGCGTGGTCCTGGTGGCACGCACCCGATCCCACTCCCATCACCGGGAGCGTTCTGCACATGCGTGGTCCCGGTGGCCCGCACCCGATCACACTCCCATCACCGGGAGCATCCTTCACATGCGTGGTCCCGGTGGCACGCACCCGATCACACTCCCATCACCGAGAGCATTCTGCGCATGCGTGGTCCCGGTGGCACGCACCCGATCACACTCCCATCACCGAGAGCATTCTGCGCATGCGTGGTCCCGGTGGCACGCACCCGATCACACTCCCATCACCGGGAGCATTCTGCACATGCGTAGTCCCGGTGGCACGCACCCGATCACACTCCCATCACCGTGAGCATTCTTCACATGCGTGGTCCCGGTGGCACGCACCCGATCACACCCCCGTCACTGGGAGCGTTCTGCACATGCGTGGTCCCGGTGGCACGCACTCCCATCACCAGCAGCGTTTTGCACATGCGTGGTCCCGGTGGCACAAACTCGATCACACTCCCATCACCGGGAGCATTCTGCACATGCGTGGTCCCGGTGGCACACACATTCTGCACATGCGTAGTCCCGGTGGCACGCACCCGATCACACTCCCATCACCGTGAGCATTCTTCACATGCGTGGTCCCGGTGGAACGCACCCGATCACACTCCCATCACCGTGAGCATTCTTCACATGCGTGGTCCCGGTGGCACGCACCCGATCACACCCCCATCACCGGGAGCGTTCTGCATATGCGTGGTCCCGGTGGCACGCACCTGATCACACTCCCATCACCGGGAGCATTGTACACATGCGTGGTCCTGGTGGCACGCACCCGATCACACTTCCATCACCGTGAGCATTCTTCACATGCGCGGTCCCGGTGGCACGCACCCGATCACACTTCCATCACCGTGAGCATTCTTCACATGCGCGGTCCCGGTGGCACGCACCCGATCACACTCCCATCACCGGGAGCATACTGCACATGCGTGGTCCTGGTGGCACGCACTCCCATCACCAGGAGCGTTTTGCACATGCGTGGTCCCGGTGGCACAAACTCGATCACACTCCCATCACCGGGAGCATTCTGCACATGCGTGGTCCCGGTGGCACACACATTCTGCACATGCGTAGTCCCGGTGGCACGCACCCGATCACACTCCCATCACCGTGAGCATTCTTCACATGCGTGGTCCCGGTGGCACGCACCCGATCACACCCCCATCACCGGGAGCGTTCTGCACATGCGTGGTCCCGGTGGCACGCACCTGATCACACTCCCATCACCGGGAGCATTGTACACATGCGTGGTCCTGGTGGCACGCACCCGATCACACTTCCATCACCGTGAGCATTCTTCACATGCGCGGTCCCGGTGGCACGCACCCGATCACACTCCCATCACCTGAAGCATACTGCACATGCGTGGTCCTGGTGGCACGCACTCCCATCACCAGGAGCGTTTTGCACATGCGTGGTCCCGGTGGCACGCACTCGATCACACTCCCATCACCGGGAGCGTTCTACACATGCGTGGTCCCGGTGGCACGCACCCGATCACACTCCCATCACCGGGAGCGTTCTACACATGCGTGGTCCCGGTGGCACGCACCCGATCACACTCCCATCACCGGGAGCATTCTGCACATGCGTGGTCCCGATGGCACGCACCCGAACCCACTCCCATCACCGGGAGCATTCTACACATGCGTGGTCCCGGTGGCACGCACCCGATCACACTCCCATCACCGGGAGCATTCTGCACATGCGTGGTCCCGATGGCACGCACCCGAACCCACTCCCATCACCGGGAGCATTCTTCACATGCGTGGTCCCGGTGGCACCCACCCGATCCCACTCCCATCACCGGGAGCATCCTTCACATGCGTGGTCCCAGTGGCACGCACCCGATCACACTCCCATCACCGGGAGCATCCTTCACATGCGTGGTCCCCCTGGCACGCACCCGATCACACTCCCATCACCGAGAGCATTCTGCGCATGCGTGGTCCCGGTGGCACGCACCCGATCCCACTCCCATCACCGGGAGCGTTCTGCACATGCGTGGTCCCGGTGGCACACACCCGATTACACTCCCATCACCGGGAGCATCCTTCACATGCGTGGTCCCGGTGGCACGCACCCGATCACACTCCCATCACCGAGAGCATTCTGCGCATGCGTGGTCCCGGTGGCACGCACCCGATCACACTCCCCTCACCGGGAGCGTTCTGCACATGCGTGGTCTCGGTGGCACGCACTTTATCACACTCCCATCACCGGGACTGTTTTGCGCATCCACACTTTGCTAAGACAGTCACTGTGCTTTTGCAGGAGGCTCCCGGTTATTGAAGCACAGAGGGACACGTGCTGCCAGGATCGCACGTGTGAAGTGGAGCGGGACTGAGCTAGACTCCACTGCATGACAACAGAGCAACCCGGGAGGACTACGAGGGAGTCCACGGCCTGGAGGAAGCCCCAGTTAAGTATAAATGCTAGCACATTTTTATCTCAGGTTTCTTTTGAAGTGTACCAGAGCAAAGATTTATACATACCTGAGGCTTCCTCCAGCCCCATTACCTTGGATCGCTCTCACACTGCTGTCCTCCGAAGTCTGCAGCGCCGGTACCAGGTCCCCGCACTTCCGTCTATCTGCTCCAGTCTACACAGGAGAAGTGCGCTCTTTGTACATTTCTCCCGCAGCTGCTGGAGAGATACGTAGAGGGCGCACTTCTCTTACGTCAGACTGGCTCTGACTGACAGAAGTGCGGGGACCTGGTAGCGGCGCTGCAGAAGACTGAGGACGGCGGCGTGGCAGCAATCGGAGGGTATGGGATTGGTGGAAGCCCCAGGTATGTATAAATCTTTAACACTTCAGGACGAAAGCAATTTTCACATATCAGCGCTGCTCCCATTCATTCGCCAATAACGTTACTACTACTTATCATACCTAAATGATCTATATAATGTTTTTTTCAGTTAGGCTTTTGGAGTGTGAAAATTTTGTTTAGTAATTATTTTCTATGCATTTAAGGAAAAATAGAAAAAACACACTATTTCTCCATTTACATCCATTACAGCTCTACAATAAGTTAAACCCACACATTTTATTTGCTTATTCATCCTGGTTATTACGGCATTTAGAGTATGTTCCTAGTACAATGTATGGTGACAATATTGTATTTGGAAATAAAGGGGTCTTTTTTTCTGGTTTTTTTTTTTGCTTTCTCATTCTACACTATTGATGATTACAAGAGCTTATTTGCAAAATGATAGTAATATACCCTCTTGGCATACAAGTTCCTAAGGTAACAATATACATATTTTTACACGTTTTTTATTTTGGTACAGAACATGCAAAAATGTAAATGCTTTTGATTCAGTTTATGACTAAAAAAATAAATAAAAATCACAAGACATGGATATCAACCCTAAAACTCTCTAAACTCTTTTCTACTACTTTTCACAGTTATAATGTTACCACATACAGAATTTTGCTAAAAAACTTTTCCAAGTTTGATCATAACTTTGAAAATAACTTGAGTTTTCACTACCCATTTATTATGTGACGCGTGTCCAAGCTTTAGGACACACTAAACATATTCTACAACTTGTCACTGTAGAAATTATACCCTTCGTGCCTCATTTAGTAACAAACTGGTGGTGCAGACTCCACAACAACACTGCACGTATTTATACGTCCAATTTGCATTACGTATTTAATGACAGATAAGGCAGCCGATTAGGACCACCTCTGCCGATAATCCTGTCTGTGTACCGATACCCAGTGATGGGAGGCCAGAACCGTCTGGTCCCGAAGAGGTTAAGATCACATTGGGGGTGATCTGTGTGTGTATGGTCACCTTTAGTTGCTGCGTTATTTGTTTGCTGACGTATTCAGAGAGGAAAAGAGGACTTTTTGCAGCATTTTCACATAACTTTCTTTTCATGAGGAATTTAGATAAAATCTCAATCTGCTTACCTCTGTGAATTATTTTCAAGTTTTCTTTTAAGTGGTTCAATGCTTTCACAGTCTGCAAGAGAAAGAGAGATATGTCATCAATACTGGCCCTGAGAACGAGAAGAGGACAATCTATATGATGTCATCAATACTGGCCGTGTGAATAAGAGGACAATCTATATGATGTCATCAATACTGGCCGAGCTGGGGAGACTCCCGTTACATATTGAGAGAAGACAGGAGCGTTCTGGTGTAGTCACTAATAACTGCTAGTGGTAAAAGAATCTCACTACAAGATGGAAGTGTTAAAAACGTTTGTCACCCAGCAAAGTGGTAGGCAGGAAACCTCTGTCAATGCCTCTGTTTGTGATCCCCAGCCGTGGCCAATAGCGTGGGCCCTGCCGTGGGCAGCAGTGTGGGCCCAGCCGTGGCCAGCAGCGTGGGCACCCTGATGGATGTGGACCTGGATCAGCGGCAACAGTGGGCGGGTCCTACGGTCAGTGTGCCATCGTCAGATGACGCTGCAACACCAGTACACATATTTGTTGTGCGCCGTTGCAAATATCCGTGCTTTGTGCTTCCTCTGACTAAGGCATAGCAATGCTAAAACAAGTCATGACGCTGCTGGCCCACAGACCGCAGGACCCGCCCACTCTTATCACTGATTCAGGTCCATATCCATCAGGATGCCCCCACGCACTGGTTTAAGTGCTCTCAGAATTCAAAAAAAAAAAAAAAGATTCCCATTACTGCTTGAGATACAGAAGAGAGTGCTGTCCTACTGGGTCCACCTAGAGGAGAGTGCTGTCTTACTGAGCCCACCTACAGAGGAGAGTGCTGTCCTACTGGGCCCACCTACAGAGCAGCAGTCCCGACTCTCCCCACTACAAAGATACAGAAGAAAGTGCTGTCCTACTGGGCCCACCTACAGAGGAGAGTGCTGTCCTACTGGGCCCACCTACAGAGCAGCAGTCCCGACTCTCCCCACTACAAAGATACAGAAGAGAGTGCTGTCCTACTGGGCCCACCTACAAAACAGCATTCCTGACTCCCGCACCACAGAGATACAGAAGAGACTGCTGTCCTATTGGGCCCACCTACAGAGCTGCAGCCCTGACTCCCCCCACTACAAAGCCATGCTGCACAATGAAGACCAAGAAAAGCCACGTGGTCAACTCCATGCCCCCCCCCCCCCCCCATATCCACAATGACAATCACTGCACACGATGTCACAGAATGCCACAGACTGAGAGGAGGAATCCACAGTGACAATCACTGCACACTATGTCACAGCATGCCACAGACTGAGAGGAGGAATCCACAGTGACAATCACTGCACACTATGTCACAGCATGCCACAGACTGAGAGGAGGAATCCACAGTGACAATCACTGCACACTATGTCACAGCATGCCACAGACTGAGAGGAGGAATCCACCGTGACAATCACTGCACACGATGTCACAGCATGCCACAGACTGAGAGGAGGAATCCACAGTGACAATCACTGCACACTATGTCACAGCATGCCACAGACTGAGAGGAGGAATCCACAGTGACAATCACTGCACACTATGTCACAGCATGCCACAGACTGAGAGGAGGAATCCACAGTGACAATCACTGCACACTATGTCACAGCATGCCACAGACTGAGAGGAGGAATCCACAGTGACAATCACTGCACACTACATCACAGCATGCCACAGACTGAGAGGAGCATAGATGGAATTGGTCCAAAGATTACCCCATCCCTCCGCCACACCCAAAGACAAAACACCTTTCCTATTCGCCATCTTTTCTCATATTTGGCAATGCCAGTATGTAAGTTCCTCTGGTGCAGAGGCTGATGGGAATTGATCAGTTATCTCTGTACAGTGCTGTGGAATATGTCAGAGCTATATAAATGTATAATAATAATAGTGTGTGACTGTGGTGAGGACATTAGAGTGTAAGCTCCTCTGGTGCAGAGACTGATGGGAATGGATCAGTGATCTCTGTACAGCGCTGTGGAATATGTCAGAGCTATATAAATGTATAATAATAGTGTGCGACTGTGGTGAGGACATTAGAGAGTAAGCTCCTCTGGTGCAGAGACTGATGGGAATGGCTCAGTGATCTCTGTACAGCGCTGTGGAATATGTCAGAGCTATATGAATGTATAATAATAATAGTGTGTGACTGTGGTGAGGACATTAGAGTGTAAGCTCCTCTGGTGCAGAGACTGATGGGAATGGATCAGTGATTTCTGTACAGCGCTGTGGTATATGTCAGAGCTATATAAATGTACAATAATAATAGTGTGTGACTGTGGTGAGGACATTAGAGTGTAAGCTCCTCTGGTGCAGAGACTGATGGGAATGGATCAGTGATCTCTGTACAGCGCTGTGGTATATGTCAGAGCTATATAAATGTATAATAATAATAGTGTGTGACTGTGGTGAGCACAATAGAGTGTAAGCTCCTCTGGTGCAGAGACTGATTGGGAATGGATCAGTGATCTCTGTACAGCGCTGTGGAATATGTCAGAGCTATATGACTGTACAATAATAATAGTGTGTGACTGTGGTGGGGACATTAGAGTGTAAGCTCCTCTGGCGCAGAGATTGATGGGAATGGATCAGTGATCTATGTACAGTGCTGTGGTATATGTCAGAGCTATATAAATGTATAATAATAATAGTGTGTGACTGTGGTGAGGACATTAGAGTGTAAGCTCCTCTGGTGCAGAGACTGATAGGAATGGATCAGTGATCTCTGTACAGCGCTGTGGAATATGTCAGAGCTATATAAATGTATAATAGTAATAGTGTGTGACTGTGGTGAGGACATTAGAGTGTAAGCTCCTCTGGTGCAGAGACTGATAGGAATGGATCAGTGATCTCTGTACAGCACTGTGGAATATGTCAGAGCTATATAAATGTATAATGAACAGTTGGACTCACAGCGAGGGTGATTTTGCCCAGGATCTCCTCTGGAATAACATCGTCTAATGAGCTATATACATATTTATAGAATTTGTCAAAGGAGGAAGCCATGAGCTCCATGCAGATCCAGCAGTCGCCCTGCAGAGAGGAAGAATGGATGTCACATTCCAAGCAAAGCCGTAACATAAGAATCAAATTCAATGCAATGTAAGGCCCTCTCCATGCCCTGCCCCTCTCACTCTCCCCCAGATATCTCTCCATGCCCCGCCTCTCACTCTCCCCCAGATATCTCTTCATGTCCTGCCTCTCTGACCCTCCCCCAGATATCTCTCAATGTCCCGCCTCTGACCCTCCCCCAGATATCTCTCCATGCCCCGCCTCTCACTCTCCCCCAGATATCACTTCATGTCCTGCCTCTCTTACCGTCCCCCAGATATCTCTCAATGTCCCGCCTCTGACCCTCTCCCAGATATCTCTCAATGTCCTGCCTCTCTGACCCTCCCCCAGATATTTCTCCATGTCCTGCCTCTGACCCTCCCCCAGATATCTGTCAGTTTCCCGCCTCTCTGACCCTCCCCCAGATATCTGTCAGTGTCCCGCCTCTCTGACCCTCCCTCAGATATCTGCTCATGTTCCGCCTCTCGGACCCTCCCCCAGATATCTCTCCATGTCCCACTTCTCTGACCCTCCCCCAGATATTTGTACATGTCTCGCCTCTCTGACCCTCCCTAGATATCTGTCAATGTCCCGCCCCTCTGACCCACCCCCCGATATCTCCCTATGTTGCACCTCTCGGAATAGCGCTCCGTAAAACTGGACGATATACGGACAGTCGCTGCTCCTCATCACTACATCCAGGTCCATCAGAAGCTGCTTTTGCTCTTTCTCGTCCACCGTGGATCGGATCCTCTGCAAGACAAGAGGACATTGGGGATCGGTATTAACACATGACTCCGCCTTCCAGCACGCTGCTCCTCCCCCAGCGCAGCCAGACTCATCTCTACAATCTACACAATGCTGTGCCCATCAGTCAAATCCTCTTCCCTCCATTTACCACATAAATACACTGAAACACTGACTGGCCGTTCTCCAGACCTCCCATGTCCTAATATGACCCAAGTTATGGCGCAATGAGTGCTTTTCGAATATCAGGAGATGGCCAGGGTATTGGAGAAATCGAAAGAGGGGAGAAGAGAGAAATTTGCAGAAAGAAAAACAAAAAAACTAAAAAAAGAGTGAGAGATCTCTGCAGAAAGGATAGAAAAGAGAGAAAAGAGAAAGGAGAGAGAGAGAAAGGAGGACAGAAAAAGAACTGAGAAAGAGGACAGAAAAGGAGGAGAGAGAGGAGGACAGAAAAGGAGAAGAGAGAAATGAGGACAGAAAATGAGGAGAGAGAAATGATGACAGAAAAGGAGGAGAGGAAAAAAAGAGATCATAGTGCAGATGAAAACAGTAGAAAGCAGACGAAGACGAAAGTAAACAAAAGTGGTAGGAAGAATACAGAGGAAGACAGCAGAATACAGAGAGTACAGATGAAGACAGCAGAATACAGATGAAGACAGCAGAATACAGATGAAGACAGCAGAATACAGATGAAGACAGCAGAATACAGACAGCAGAATACAGATGAAGACAGCAGAATACAGATGAAGACAGCAGAATACAGACAGCAGAATACAGATGAAGACAGCAGAATACAGACAGCAGAATACAGATGAAGACAGCAGAATACAGATGAAGACAGCAGAATACAGATGAAGACAGCAGAATACAGATAAAGACAGCAGAATACAGACAAAGACAGCAGAATACAGACAGCAGAATACAGATAAAGACAGCAGAATACAGATGAAGACAGCAGAATACAGATAAAGACAGCAGAATACAGATAAAGACAGCAAAATACAGTTGGAGACAGCAGAATACAGTTGAAGACAGCAGAATACAGATGAAGACAGCAGAATACAGATAAAGACAGCAGAATACAGATAAAGACAGCAGAATACAGATGAAGACAGCAGAATACAGATGAAGACAGCAGAATACAGTTGAAGACAGCAGAATACAGGTAAAGACAGCAGAATACAGACAGCAGAATACAGATGAAGACAGCAGAATACAGATGAAGACAGCAGAATACAGATGAAGACAGCAGAATACAGATGAAGACAGCAGAATACAGATGAAGACAGCAGAATACAGATAAAGACAGCAGAATACAGATAAAGACAGCAGAATACAGACAGCAGAATACAGATGAAGACAGCAGAATACAGATGAAGACAGCAGAATACAGATAAAGACAGCAGAATACAGATGAAGACAGCAGAATACAGATGAAGACAGCAGAATACAGATGAAGACAGCAGAATACAGTTGGAGACAGCAGAATACAGTTGGAGACAGCAGAATACAGATGAAGACAGCAGAATACAGATAAAGACAGCAGAATACAGTTGGAGACAGCAGAATACAGTTGGAGACAGCAGAATACAGATGAAGACAGCAGAATACAGATGAAGACAGCAGAATACAGATAAAGACAGCAGAATACAGTTGGAGACAGCAGAATACAGTTGGAGACAGCAGAATACAGTTGGAGACAGCAGAATACAGATGAAGACAGCAGAATACAGATGAAGACAGCAGAATACAGATAAAGACAGCAGAATACAGTTGGAGACAGCAGAATACAGATGAAGACAGAATACAGATGAAGACAGCAGAATACAGATGAAGACAGCAGAATACAGACAAAGACAGCAGAATACAGATAAAGATAGCAGAATACAGACAAAGACAGCAGAATACAGATAAAGACAGCAGAATACAGATAAAGACAGCAGAATACAGATAAAGACAGCAGAATACAGATAAAGACAGCAGAATACAGATAAAGACAGCAGGATACAGATAAAGACAGCAAAATACAGATAAAGACAGAAGAATACAGATAAAGACAGCAAAATACAGATAAAGACAGCAGAATACAGTTGGAGACAGCAGAATACAGATAAAGACAGCAGAATACAGATAAAGACAGCAGAATACAGATAAAGACAGCAAAATACAGATAAAGACAGCAGAATACAGATAAAGACAGCAGAATACAGATAAAGACAGCAGAATACAGTTGGAGACAGCAGAATACAGTTGGAGACAGCAGAATACAGATGAAGACAGAATACAGATGAAGACAGCAGAATACAGATGAAGACAGCAGAATACAGATGAAGACAGCAGAATACAGATGAAGACAGCAGAATACAGATAAAGACAGCAGAATACAGATAAAGACAGCAGAATACAGATAAAGACAGCAAAATACAGATAAAGACAGCAGAATACAGTTGGAGACAGCAGAATACAGATAAAGACAGCAGAATACAGATAAAGACAGCAGAATACAGTTAAAGACAGCAGAATGCAGTTAAAGACAGCAAAATGCAGATAAAGACAGCAAAATACAGATAAAGACAGCAGAATACAGATAAAGATAGCAGAATACAGTTGGAGACAGCAGAATACAGTTGAAGACAGCAAAATACAGATAAAGACAGCAGAATACAGATAAAGACAGCAAAATACAGATAAAGACAGCAGAATACAGTTGGAGACAGCAGAATACAGATGAAGACAGCAGAATACAGATGAAGACAGAATACAGATGAAGACAGAATACAGATGAAGACAGCAGAATACAGATGAAGACAGAATACAGATGAAGACAGTAGAATACCGATAAAGACAGCAGAATACAGATGAAGACAGCAGAATACAGATAAAGACAGCAGAATACAGATGAAGACAGCAGAATACAGATGAAGACAGCAGAATACAGTTGAAGACAGCAGAATACAGATAAAGACAGCAGAATACAGATGAAGACATCAGAATACAGATAAAGACAGCAGAATACAGTTGGAGACAGCAGAATACAGATAAAGACAGCATAATACAGATAAAGACAGCAGAACACAGATGAAGACAGCAGAATACAGATGAAGACAGCAGAATACAGATGAAGACAGCAGAATACAGATAAAGACAGCAGAATACAGATAAAGACAGCAGAATACAGATGAAGACAGCAGAATACAGATGAAGACATCAGAATACAGTTGGAGACAGCAGAATACAGATGAAGACTGCAGAATACAGATGAAGACAGCAGAATACAGATGAAGACAGAATACAGATGAAGACAGCAGAATACAGATGAAGACAGAATACAGATGAAGACAGCAGAATACAGATGAAGACAGCAGAATACAGTTGAAGACAGCAGAATACAGATGAAGACAGCAGAATACAGATGAAGACAGCAGAATACAGATAAGGACAGAATACAGATGAAGACAGCAGAATACAGTTGAAGACATCAGAAAACAGTTGAAGACAGCAGAATACAGATGAAGACAGCAGAATACAGATAAGGACAGAATACAGATGAAGACATCAGAAAACAGTTGAAGACAGCAGAATACAGTTGAAGACAGCAGAATACAGATACAACAATACTTCAAGATTTGTAACACGTTTTTGTGCAGAACATTCTGAGCTCTCGCATATATTACAGAAACATTGGCACATTCTTCGTAACGACCCACATTTGGGTCCTAATTTACCACCTAAACCATCTTTAACGTTTTGAAAAGCCCCCTCTTTGAGGGATCATTTGGTAAGTAGCCACTTTCGGGGCTCAGGCCCTGGTTCTAAACACTGCCGCTTAACAGGCACTTATACCTGTGACGGCTGCTCGGTCTGCCGTTACATATGAGTAGGCCGGAATGTCGAGCTGCCGGACGGCAGGACCTGGTCATTAGCACATCTTGTTAAATGTGAGACCAATGTAGTCGTTTATTTATTCATCTGCCCTTGTGGCGCATTTTATGTTGGAAAGACCAAGCGGGAGCTACGCTCAAGGATTGGTGAACATAGTACAAGTATTCGGAGTAAAAATAACAAAAAAGATCTGTTATGACTCCGGTGGCTCGGCATTTCAAAACCGCCCACGGCGGCAGACCTAATCAAATTCGTTTTATCGGTCTGGATCGGATTCATAGTAACATAAGGGGAGGAAATTTTGATTGCCTCCTCTTGCAGAGAGGAGGATTGCATGGATTTATGGATGGATTTATGGACTGCAAGCCACTACTCCACCAGGTTTGAATGAGTCATTTGGTTTCTCACCATTCCTGCCCGTCTAACTTGTCTGCGGGGTTCCTTTCTGTCTGTGGCGCTGGGGTGTCCCACGGTATATATGTAAATACACATTTTTTGCATGCATAACTTTCCATCCCCTCATTTGACATCGTTTTGATGTCAATACTAGCATCCAACATATATATGGGGACCTTTCATCTGGCCCCCTCTAAATGGTGTCTAACAGGTTGAAATCATGCTGCTTTTGGTGTCATTTATAGCACACCGTGAATAGTAAAAAAATTCTCTTTTGGATGCGCTTTAGAGGTGTATTGTTTTTCTACAGCCTTAATATAATATATGTATTTTCTTTGTTTATTTATAAACTTATTTTCGAACTAGGTTTAGCTTGTCTTCTTTATACGATTTGAGGTTGCTATGTTGGTCCGAGTGCATAGCTCCGGAGGCCCTCCCCTCTTCCCTCAGGATGTGCACGCAGGTTACCGTTTACTTCCTGCGTTCCACGCGGCGGAAGTGTCCCGGGTAGGGCCGAGCGTGCCTCCTGCTGGCCCCTACCCGCTCTAGTCACAGGTGTTTTCGGGTCCCTGTGATTGGGCTGTCGTGCGGTTACGCTGGAGCATGACGTACTTCCGGCGGACGCGTAGCAACATCCTATAAAACACTCCGGAGCGGATGTGAACTAACCACGCCTCCCTTGAGAAAGCTGGCAGCTTGCCAGTGAAACATGTCGGGTCTCCCGGTGTGGTGATCCGGGAATTGCCATTTGCCCCCCCCTCTCTCTCTCTACCGCTGCACTGCACTCGCCTGGCAATCTTTGCATGGTCCACCGATCTTCTGGACTGAACTCCATCTGGCACTCTGATGTGCTTAGGAACTGTGTTCTAACGGTCCACTCGGACGGTAGCCATGTATGGCTGGACTCCATGCATATAAACAATACATGCAGGCATCGTTAATACAGCAGCCATTCCCTCAGCATCAGGCCTAAGATACAGACTGGCTCGTTTGTTCCTGGAGGGTAAGAGCTAAGCGTTTGCATAGCACAATCATCTAATCATCATGGCATTTATTGCACTGTTGTGAGCTGCTTATGAACTCTCTTGCTGCATGTTGCATTACATTTACCGATCCGCTGTGAGCTGCCTATGAACTTCTTTGCTCCATGCTTTAATGCGTAGATTAATTACTACCTTCACATCGGGGCTGGCAGAAATCAATTTGCTTATGGACGCTGCTTACGCTGCACTAATGCTGCTTCTGCTTACCTGCATGTTTTTGCTGGTCACATACTTCAGTACAACATGCTGAACTCTATATTAAGCCATCATTTTTGTTACCATATATATTGTGATGTCACTGTGTTTACAGATCAGCCTGGTTACCTTGTGCTAGATAGGATTTGTGTGTGTGGAGTGCATGCATGACGGCGCCTAGGAGGGGGGGGGGGGGGGAGTTAGGTGGCCACCTGGCAATTCTCTTTTTTAATGTGGTGTTTGAATATAATGTTTGTGTGTCTTTTTTTGATTAATAAAAAGGTATTTTTTTGATATTCTTATAAAAACCATTGTGGTCGTTTTGACTCAACTTCCCTCAGCCCTTTATCCTAATTTTTTGTGAAAAGAATACAGATGAAGACAGAATACAGACAGCAGAATACAGATGAAGACAGCCGAATACAGATAAAGACAGCAGAATACAGATGAAGACAGCAGAATACAGATTAAAGCCATCCACAGTTCTATTATTGGCATGATGTAACACAACAACGTGGCCCCCGTTACCGGCCGTGTGTAGAGATAACACCACTCACCTTTACAGCCATGATCTGCCCGCTGGGATTGTGGATCATTTTATTGACAGATCCATATGCGCCTCTTCCGATCTCACCAAGATCCTTTAGATCCTCGGCGGTGAAGTCCCAGTGCTGCTCTGGGGACAGCTTTAATTTCCCTGACGACTCGATGCTGTGCGTCCGTAACCGCTCTCTACAACAGGTGGAGAACACAGGGTGTTAGACCTCTAGCTTATAGAAATGCAGTCCTATCGCCGCTTTCCCTGCCCACACAGTCTGAATGAACTTCCCATTACTGGTCATATAGGCCCACCATATTCCAACACACAGCTTCACATACCACCGGTGGTCTTTAGCATGCAGTTCTGTGGCACTACTACCTCCACTCTCTGCTCCATCTGCACCAGAATGTTTGGGTGGATAGAGGATAAACTGATGGTGGTCAGGGTGGCTCTAGCAGACTGATGTTGGTTGGGGTGGCACTAGAAGGCGGATGGTGGTTGTGTTGGCACCACAGGGGTGATAGTGGTCAGGATGGCACCACAGAGCAGATGGCGTGGCAACAGAGGGCTAATGGTGGTCAGGGTATCACTACAGGGTGATGGTGGTACCTCAGTGGTGTGAGGGAACCGATGTAATCTATGAGATCTGCTATGACAAGCAAGACGAACCTTAGTGGTTTGAGGGATGCTATGTACTCTATGCGGTCTGCTATTGCAAGCACGATGGACCTCAGTGGTGTGAGGGAACTGATCTACTCTATGAGGACCGCTATTACAAGCAAGGTGGACCTCAGTGGTATGAGGGATCCAATGTACTCTATGAGGTTTGCTATTATAAGCAAGATGGACCTCATTGGTGTGAGGGATCCGATCTACTCTATGAAGTTTGCTCTTACAAGTAACATGGACCTCAGTGGTGTGAGGGAACCAATGTACTCGATGAGGTCTTCTAGAACAAGCAGGATGGACCCTAGTGGTGTGAGGGAACTGATGTACGAGTTCTGCTATTACAAGTAACATGGACCTCAGTGGAGTGAGAGATCCAATGTATTCTATGAGGTTTGCTATTACAAGTAAGACAGACCTGATTGGTGTGAGGGATCTGATCTACTCTACAAGGACTGCTATTACAAGCAAGATGGACCTCAATGGTGTGAGGGAGCTGATGTACTCTATGAGGCTTGCTATTACAAGCAAGGTGGACCTTAGTGGTGTGAGGGAAGCAAGCTACTCTATGAACTTGCTATTACAAGATGGACCTGAGTGGTGTGAGGGAAGCAAGCTACTCTATGAGGCTTGCTATTACAAGATGGACCTCAGTGGTGTGAGGGAACTGGTGTACTGTACGAGGACTGATATTACAAGCAAGGTGGACCTCAGTGTCGTGAGGGAACCAATCTAATCTATGAGGTCTGCTATAACAAGCAGGATGGACCTCAGTGGTGTGAGGGATCTGATCTACTCTATGAGGTTTGCTATAATGAGCAAGTTGGACCTCAGTGGTGTGAGGGATCCGATCTACTCTATGAGGTCTGCTATAACAAGCATGATGGATCCAGTGGTGTGAGGGATCTGAGGTACTCTATGAGGTCTGCTATAAACAGAAGAACAGAGGAAACTTACAGTCGATTTTTTGTGGCCTGTTCACTGGAGCTGTAGGGCTTCCCACCAGCAAACCGCACCTCCTGTTTTTGGTACGTCGTCTCAAGGTTCCTAATGGCATCTGGATTCTGCATTCTTCATGGGCAAAAGGAGGCAAAAAGTAAAGGTTAGGGTTACACAGGGTAGGATCTCATGGGAAACAAGGAGAGTACATATTATACAGGGCCGGGCCATTGGGCGCAGGGCGAGCCGAATGGATTATTCAGGATAGGATAAGGATTCATTGGTTGAAATATAAGTATGACAAACCAGGCACCAAGTACAAAGCGTCAAATGTTGGCCAGGCCTCACACTACAAACGGTGACCAGGCCTCTCACGCTACAAACGGTGTCCAGGCCTCTCACGCTACAAACGGTGTCCAGGCCTCTCACGCTACAAACAATGACCAGGCCTGTCACACTACAAACTGTGACATCGTCTCTCACGCTACAAACGGTGACCAGGCCTCTCACGCTACAAACGGTGACCAGGCCTCTCACACTACAAACCGTGACCAGGCCTCTCACGCTACAAACCGTGATCAGGCCTCTCGCACTATAAAACGGTGACCAGGCCTCTCGCGCTACAAACGGTGACCAGGCCTCTCGCGCTACAAACGGTGACCAGGCCTCTCACGCTACAAACGGTGACCAGGCACCTCACGCTACAAACGGAGACCAGGCCTCTCACGCTACAAATGGTGACCACGCACCTCACACTACAAACGGTGACCAGGCCTCTCACGCTACAAACAGGGACCAGGCCTCTCACGCTACAAACAGTGACCAGGCCTCTCACGCTACAAACAGTGACCAGGCCTCTCACGCTACAAACAGTGACCAGGCCTCTCACGCTATAATTGCTAACTAGCTCTCCATCCCTCCCACCCTCCCACCCCCCCCCCCCATCCTCCGGACCATTTGACCACTGACACCAAAGGCACAGCATAACAAGACAACTGTTAGGGGTATGAGGTGTTGACCATCCCACTAACTGCCTCATCATAAAACATTAGTTATCCATGTTCAAAATATTACAGAGGCGCCCAAAGGATAAAACCACTATGAATTAAAACTCATAAAATGGGGGGTACTGGATGACTTACCTCCCCAAGGATGACAAATTGCAATTGTTCAACTAAAAGAAACCATTTATTCTTACTCCACACTACACTACATTAATTAGTGATCCAATTCATTCATTTATTAGCATGCTGTCACCTGAAAAGGGCTGTGGAGTCGGTACAAAAATACTCCGACTCCTCAGTTTCTGGAACCTCTGACTTCAGGTACCCAAAATTGCTCCGACTCCTTGACTCCAACTCCTTAGTCTAATTTTTACAAAAGCTATGGATTTGGTTCAAAAATCATCCGACTCCAACTCCTCAGTTTATTGAAACCACAGACTCTGATTCCAGGTACCCAAAATTGGTCCGACTCCTCAACTCCACAGCCCTGTAACTGAAGCACTCACATTCCCCAGTGTCTATCAATGCAACCGGAAACACAGAAAAACACTGACGGCCAGGAGCAGAACTTGGGAACAGCGGGTGCTACCCCAAGACTGGCCCCTCAGGGTACTCACAGGTGGGGCGGCTGGATAGTGGGGTTCAGCGTGAATTTTGCCGTAGTTTTGAAGGCTGGATTGGCAAAATTTAACTTCAGTGCTTTCCGTTTACCTGGAAAAGAGCAAACATGAGGCAAATTACCTACAATCCCTTTCCAGATCCAACACGTAATATATGTATCTGGAGGGACGGGATGGGAATAAACCCCAAATGGCAGCAGAAGACTCCACCCACCAGACTCCACCCACAGAGCACATGTCACATGGGTGATGAGGCCACATGCAAGCACAGGTGACATGGACATGCCTATACACACGACAATAAAAAAAAGATTTCTTTAACCTCTTACAACTCCGAAGAAGTCTGAAATAAAAAGGTTAAATGTTTTTTAGCCAAATACCCCACAAAAGACAAACCTCAGCGAAAGCAAAAAATAGGTGCAGACTAGAACACACCCAATGTCGTAAAGCTTACCGACGCAGTCCCCAGAGAGAATGCACCCCATTAACCAGCCTTGTGACACTCACACACCACATTAGCAGCAGCATGACACTCACACACCACATTACCAGCAGCATGACACTCACACACCACATTACCAGCAGCATGACACTCACACACCACATTACCAGCAGTGTGACACACACACCACATTACCAGCAGCATGACACTCACACACCACATTACCAGCAGCATGACACTCACACCACATTACCAGCAGCATGACACTCACACCACATTACCAGCAGCATGACACTCACACCACATTACCAGCAGCGTGACACACACACCACATTACCAGCAGTGTGACACACACACCACATTACCAGCAGCATGACACTCACACCACATTACCAGCAGCAGGTCACTCACACCACATTACCAGCAGCATGACACTCACACCACATTACCAGCAGCATGACACTCACACCA